>NC_141538.1:61130000-61320000 GCF_021556685.1 Rattus norvegicus | reverse complement strand
TTTTTGTTGTTAAGACAAGGTCTTGTGGGCTGGAGAGTTGGCTCAGTGGTTAAGAGCACTGGCTGCTCTTCCAGAGGTCCTGAGTTCAAAATCACAGAAACCACATGGTGGCTCACAACCATCTGTAATGAGCTCTGATGCCCTCTTCTGGTGTGTCTGAAGACAGTGACAGTGTATTTATATATAATAAATAAATAAATCTTTAAAAAAATAAAGGGTTCGAGAGGTGGCTCAGTGGTTAGGAGGATGGTTGCTTTTCTAGTGGTCCTGAGTTCAATTCCCAGCAACCACACGGTGGTTCACAGACATCTGTAATGAGATCTGATGCTCTCTTCTGGTGTGTCTGAAGACAGCTACAGTGTACTCGCATACATAAAATTAAAAAAAGACAACATCTTACTATATAAACTTGGCTGGCTTGGAACTTGCTATATAGATCAGGCTGGCTTTGAACACATGCAGGAGATTAAGGTGTTTCTGCCTCAAGTCCTGGGATCACAGGAATGTACCATCTTGCCCAGCTGGGTTCTGTATCTTATTCACGTATTTTATGTATATAAGTGCTCTGTCTTCAGACACCAGAAGAAGAAATCTAGTCCCATTACAGATGGTTGTGAGCTACCATGTGGTGGCTGGGAATTGAACTCAGGACCTCTGGAAGACCAGTCAAGTGTTCGTAACCTCTGAGCCATCTCTCCAGTCCTCAAGTTCTGTATCTTGATAGAGGGTTTGGAACATCGAGGCGTGTGCATTGTCACAGCTCATCCGTAAGATGTACTGAGTAGAAACACCATGTATTCCACGGCTGGAACTATGAGGAGAAGCATTTACAAAGGCTGAGCGAGTGTGGTGGTGGAGGCCTATAATCCTAGCTCTTGGAGAATTGAGGCAGACGGAGCAGAAATCCCAGGTGAGACCCAACTATACAGCAGAACAAAAACATCAAACATTTAAGGCAGAATGCCTCTTCTCTGGCTCCCATCCCTGTCCCTCAGCTCCTTCTGGACCAGCATTCCACAGTCACATGTTCAGGGCCCAAGGGTCCCTCGCTGCTCATTGTCCTGAAGCAGCGGTTTCTCTGACTCTTGCAGACCTGCTGCCTGAGATGCCTCATCCCCAGTCTCCTTCTATGAAGCCACGGCATCCTCCCAAGGCTCAGAAGCTTTCCCTACTGTCCCTCACAGTTCCTTGAGAAGACCTGGATTTGAGCTTTGTCACAAAGCCGAATGTTGTCCCACTCACTGGGTCACCCCTGCCTCCCTATGAACCCAAGTTTCTTGGGACTCCCTGTGGTACTTCATCAGAACCTCACCCAGTGAACGTTCAGGAACTGAGCTCTGAAGTGTGTTGTGGGAGACCTTACATGGTCAGAATTTCTTCCTAGGGCTGTGAAAAATTGTATTCAACCCCCGGCACCCCTTGCCTTGACCCAGGTACAGTCTTCATTCAGCCAAGGTTGGAGCCTGAGATGTGTACAAGGATCTTCAAAGCAGGCTGCTTAATGTTCCCATTGGAAGAGGAGGCACATGGGAAATGAGGAACAGGCATGGCGGAAGGCAGCCTGTGTCCGACCAGAGACTGCAGGCCCCTTCCTCATCACCGAGCTCCCAGCTGTGAGGGCATGAGGCAGTGGGCACGGAGTCAATGGCCTCGAGGTCCTGCTGCACATTGCTTTATGTGACTCTCATCTAGTTCATCCCAGTGGGCCTCTCTGCCTCTGCGTCCTGTTTATACTCAACATACAAGCTAGAACATTCTTTAAAGGTTTAACTCCACTCCAAACCTGACACTGGCTCCCTCTGGCTTCACTCTGAGGAAAAGGTTCTCATGCTGACTCCCAAGACTTGGCCTAACATAGCTCTCGGCTGCCTCTCTCCTCCTCTCTTCTCCTCCCTTTGCCCCTCTCCTGTCTTCTCACTCTGTACCATGCCCTTTACCCCTCTGCATCCACACTGTACCTCAAACACTCTACCATGCTTCTACCCTTGTATCGGCTGGTTCCTCTACTGGAATATTCTTGTCCAAAATACCTTCACCACCTCACCTTCCTCAAACCTGAATCTAAGAGACCTCCCCTGACTTAACACTGCAGCTCCCTCCCAATCCCCATCTCCAAGCTCCATATTTTTCTTAGCCTTTATCGTGTTCTTGTATACCATTCATTGCCTACCACCACCTTCCTACTAAGTTTAAGATCTCTTGGGACGGTGCTATTTTTGGATCTGGCTGCAGCTATGAGACTGATAGGATGCTCCAGGCCTTGAGGAAGTCACCTCTGGTCTATGTGTCTAATAAAACAACCCCTCCCCCCTAGCTTAAGTGGTTGTCTTGGGTCCCATACTATACCTTGTCAAAACAAGTCTCTCTTAGCACTCACCACCCCACAGGCAACCTGGGGCCTGGCTGTTCCTTCTATCTCCTCAGTCTCCAGTCCATAGTCACTCAATGCAGCTTCAAACTGAAACAGCACCCTACTTCACAGTTCCACGGGATGGGGACTTGGCAGTTCTGGTCCAGAGTCAGGACTGAACCCATCTCTTTTCTCCCAGTGTTTTGCCTACTATAGTAGGGTGAATGCAGAAGGAAGAGCTATGCAGAAAGCCCAGGCCTTCCAGAAAGCTCCAGGCCTTGCCTCTGACCCGCACCATCAAGCTCACCGGCTAAGATCAAGCTACAGAGAGACCACGTTCTGCCCACTCACCCCTGTCCATGGCAAGGAGGGGAACCAAGGTCAGGGTGACCAACCACAGATGCATCGCCATTCTGCTTGTGAGCTGTGTGACCTCAGCCAACTGTGGGCTGGGACCTATTTATTGTCTGATCTCTACTCTTATCTTATCTGGTGACCAGTTGGCAGCCACAGTGTCACCTCAAGTTAATCTCTTCATCCTGACACCTGGAAAGGGCTTGCTCAAGGCTCGAGGCTGACTTTGTGGTGCTGTGACAATGGGTCCTGGGGCCCAGGGACAAAACTAGGGTTGGCAGGTGTCCAGGGTGAGCAAAGGGTTGGACAGGTTGTAAAACTGACTTCGTGCGTCGATTAAAGCAAGAAGTGGGAGGAGGGAGTGGGGCAGAGAGAAACACTAAACAGAGCAGAGACGAAGCAGGGAATGAGAGTGGGTGGGATGGGGGTGGGGGGCACAGAAGGCAGGGATGGGGAAGAGCGTCACGGGTGCCTCTGCCAGGGCCACGTCTGCCAGGGCTGCCTCTTTTAAATCCATGAAAAGCCACTTTCCTTATTTGGACCTCACATGAGTGTTTATTTGGTTCTGGTGCTGAGGATTGAGTTTGTATCTCAGGGGTGCGGGGCAACCGCTTTTCTGCTGATCTCCAGCCCCCTTTCAACTTATTGAGACAGGATCCCTCTTAGTTGCGTACTCTGGCCTCGAACTTACTCTGTAGCCCAGGCAGTCCTTGAACTTGGATTTTCTGCCTCATTCTTCCAAGCAGCCCAACCAGGCCTGCCCAACTGGGTCTCGGTTTACCCGTATACAACACGAAGATGATAGTTCTGCCTCCAGCAGGGACAGTGGTGGAGCAGACAGGAAACCACTTTCCCTCATATGGAATAAGGAAAAGGGAAATAGAACTGATTTGAAGAACTTTTTTAAAGTGTTTTTTTAGATTTTTTTTTTTTTGGTTCTTTTTTTCGGAGCTGGGGACCGAACCCAGGGCCTTGTGCTTCCTAGGCAAGCGCTCTACCACTGAGCTAAATCCCCAACCCCTAGATTTATTTTTTATTTTATGAATATGAATGTTTTGCCTATATGTCTATGTGGACACCATGTGCATGTTTGGTGCCTTCAAAGGTCAGAGAGGGTGTGAGATCCCCAGGAGTCATGGATGGCTGTAGAATGCTATGCAGGTGGGTGCTGACAAGAAAACCCAGGTCCTCTGCACAAGCACCAAGCACTCCTAACCAGGGACCCATCTCTCTGGCTCCTAAGACCTGCTTTTATTTATTTTTTAATGTTTTAGACATTTTTCCCTACATACATATGTGTCTGTGGGCTTGTGTGTGGGTTTGCACATGTATGAGTCCAGATGCCTGTGGAGCTCAGAAGAGGGCGTCAGATCCTCGGGAGCTGGAGTTACAGATGACTGAGCCATCTCATGTGGGTGCTGGGAGCTCAGCTTGGATCCTCTGCAAGAGCAGTATATGCTCTTAACTGATGAGTTCGTCACCCCTACCTGCAGCAGCTGTCCCCGTTAGTGGGGACAACTAACGGACCAAATACATACATACATACATATACATATATATACATATATATAGATAGATAAATACACGCATATATTTTACACTATATATCTATACCATATATATATATGTATATATATATGGTATATATAATTATACCATATAGGCACTAAAGAAATGGCTCAAAGGACCCGGGTTCAATTCCAAGCACCCACATGATGACTCCCTCCCATCAATAACTCTAGTTCCAGGGGATCTGAAATCTCTTCTGACTTCATCAGGCACGGGGCACACACATAGTGCACATACATATTTGCATGCAAAACATTCAAACACATAAACTAAATCTAAAAGAAAACAAAATGACAGCATACTTTACATACTCTATGGACAACCCGAGTTCAGCCCCTAGGAATCACATAAAGGTAAGAGAGAACAGACTCACAAAGTTGTCCTCTGACTTATGATCACCCCTCCCCCATACACACAGCACACATGTACGCACAATAGTAAATGGCAAATTCTACGCCCCAATCCTTTAGAAATGTTTTTAGGCCGCCTGTGCCCATTTGCGTTGTCACGGGATATGGACAAGTTTCCTCTCAAGAAAAACAGTACCAGGGCTGGAGAGATGGCTCAGCGGTTAAGAGCACTGACTGCTCTTCCAGAGGTCCTGAGTTCAAATCCCAGCAACCACATGGTGGCTAACAACCATCTGTAATGGGATCTGATGCCCTCTTCTGGTGTGTCTGAAGACAGCTACAGTGTACTCATATACATTACATTAAATAAATTTAAAAAATGAATTCATATAAAAAAGAAAGAAAAGCATAGTGAATCAGTAGGAAGATTCTTTGGGTGTTGTCAGGCAGTGAGGAAGACACCTCTACAGCCCGATTGTCTCCTGCCTGAAGTACCCCATTGGTCCTTGAAATAGGTAGCGGCACCTTCATGCCCCTTGGCTGCTTCTTTCCCTTGCACAGTGAGGCTTTGGGGGAAGCTCTTCATTGCTTATCTGATTCCTGCCCTGTCATTGGCTCACATCAAAGTGAGACATAGGAATTTGTCTCCTCCCTCATTTTGAACTTTAAACCTCCACCAACATGGCCGGAAGATGTTCGTGGATCCAAGAAATGGCTTGGGCTGGGGAGATGTTCAGCCAGTGATTAAGGGCAGCTACTGCTCTTGTGCGGTAACTCAGGCTCCGGGGAATCTTTCGCCCTCTTCTGGCCTCTGAAGGATCTACACTCATGCACAAATACTGCCTTACGTACTCATAATAAGAATAAAAAATAAAATCATAAAGACGGGCCTGAAAATACAGACCACTAGTAAACTCCCAGAAGGCTGTGAGGGCCGTGGAGGAGACTGTGAGACTTGTATAGCCGCCATGACACCAGGGAAGGAACTGAGCAGGGAGATCCAGGAGAAAGGTCAAGGCCTATACAGGTGCTGGGTTCCACACGGAATAGAGATGCCTAAGTCCGGGTACCACCGGGGTCACTGGCCATTTCTTCATGTGCCCTATTGAGGTAAATTCCAGGACATGTGTTTTGGCCACCAACACTCCTATCCTCACCGGAGGCCCTCCTGCCATCTGTTCAGCTTGGGGCAGGGCTAGAGCTCTTCTGGGAACACTGCCACCTGTCAATGACAGAAGCAGCTCATCCGTGACGTCTGATTCACAATCCCAGTTCATAGATGAAGGGAATAGGATCTTGTTTGGTTCAGAATGGATTAACTGAGCTCAAGCAGGCTTTGGGCCTGCCAGATGGCATGGTCAACATGGCCAGCTTGTCTCTAGACCACTTTCCCTGGACCCAGCCCATATCCTGCCCCACCCTTCCTGAAGTCTAAAGTGTCCTCCCCAATCCATGTATCTGCTGTGACACCCAGTGTGTTGTGACAGAATCGCGGGCTCGGACAGACCATACCAGGCCAATGAAGTTCCACATGGGAGAGGTTTATTGGGGGGAGGGGGTGACAGAGACAGAGGGAAAGAGAGAAAAAGAAGGGGCAAAGGTCAGGAAGGGTATGCTTTTTATTTAAACTGTGTCATAACCGCTCGCAGGTGTAAAGGTGGGAGCTAAACCAAACAGATGCTGGGAACGTATGCCCGTTGCCATGGCAACAGATGGCGCAGGTCCCTGTCACCTATGGAGGACATCACCGCTGGGTTCAGAGTCAAAAGCCGGATCCTGATACCAACACAATGAGTGTTAACACCCACTCTAACTGGGAGGCCCGTCAGAACCCACCAAGCTCCACATACAGCCTGACTGGGCTCCTCAGACACCTCACTCTGAAACTCACCATCCCCATTCTGCTTGTCTGTTCTCAGGCTCCCGACATGGGAGGGAGGGATGCCATTCACTTGCTTGAGCTTCGAGTCTAAGGAGGGTTTTCTTAGCTTGCTGTTAGCAGGGATTTGCAAGCACAGGCCACCATGCCTGGTTTTATGTGGAGTTGGGACTGGAACACAGGGCTTGGAGCAGACAAGGCGAGCACTCTATAACTGAACCACATATCAAGTCTAACTTGGCAAATTAAGGGATGCATTGGAGTTACGTCCAGGAGTACCACAAAGTCCCACCCTGTCAGCGTTTGGACCTCTGACATATTTTAGCTTTTCTAACTGGGGCAGGGTGGAGTGGTAGTTGGATTCCTAGGGCCCCCCTCTCCAGTATTAGCAGTCTCATTACCACAGATCTAGCTGCTGCATACTTCTCTTTATCGTGTTATCGTCCACAGAGGACTTAACAGGCTGAAGTCATTCCTCCACAGGGACATCCCATCCTGCCACACCGCAGACAGGATGAGCATCTACTATGTGGCACACCAATCACGTGCCACCTCCTGGGCCGTTGGTTCTCAACCTTCCTAATGCTGAGGCCCTTGAATACAGTTCCTCGTGTGGTGGTGACCCTCCCCCCCACCATAAAACTGTTTTTGTTGCTACTTCATAACTGGTAATTATAATTTTGCTACTGTTATGAATCGTAATGCAAATATCTGTGTTTTCTGATGGTCTTAGGTGATCCACAGGTTGAGAACCACTACCCTGGAACTCCAGAGAGCAGTAAAGCTCACAGCCTAGCCTTGAGGAGCTGGCTGTGAAGTGCAGTTGGGATAGGAACAGTTAAGCTGTAGTAGTAGTAGTAGTAGTAGTAGTAGTAGTAGTAGTAGTAGTAATAGTAATGGTGTTGCAAAACAGCTCTCAGCACTAAGTCAATAAGTGTTTACTGTCATGTAAAATGTTAGTGCCTGTAGCCTGGGAACATGGACTCACACGGGCCTAAATTACATGTTGCAATATGGAGATGGTTTCGTGAGTTTTTACAGTCACAGAACAAAAGAAAGTCATAAGTCAAGGCACAAATACATTGGTGGGGGCATCAGGTAGTTGGGTTACGGTAAAAAGTGGGGAATCCTCTCGCTCTTGCTCTCTTTGCTCTTCTCTGCTCTCTTGCCCTCTCTCCTTTGTCCCTTCTCTCCCCAACCCCCTCTCCCACTTCCCTCCATGTGCCCATGGCTGGCCTCCTTTACTTCTCCCCCCTTCTACTCTTCTTCCCTCATTAAACCTTTCCGTGAAAAAAAAGGGGGGGGGTTGTCTCTGCTACGGTCTCAGATACTATCTGATGACATTCTTAGCCCTGGTGTTGATGAAAGCTAGTGATCTGCTTTTTAAAAAAATTCTAGAAGGTTTTGTCTGATAGGCGCGGGAAGTTGGGCTAAGAACATGTTAATGATTAAGCAATTACTTAGGGAACTAAAGATAACCCCGGGGTAATTTGGCTCTGGATCCAAATATTACAACTCCCCACATTCACAAGGTTCTAATCAGTCAATCAGCCTTGTAGGATCCTCTTCTTTTTCTTTTTCTTTTTTTTTTCGGAGCTGGGGACTGAACCCAGGGCCTTGTGCTTGCTAGGCAAGCGCTCTACCACTGAGCTAAATCCCCAACCCGTAGGATCCTCAAACATAGCCACCCCATTTAATTTTGTTTTCTAGAAACTACAGTTCACATAGGGAATATTTCTACTTCCTTTGTATCCTATAGACTCCTTTACTTAATATGTCCAAAAGTCAACCATCTACCCAGAACTATTCAAATGTACAGGTGGACAGTATCACCGTGATCCTGGCACCTAAGGCAGAGTAGGGCATCACCCTGCCCTTCTTTCTCATCTTGCTGGCCACGTTATGTTGTGTACACACATGGTAGGAAGGAGCTGGTGCTTTATTCCAAACTATTTCTACAGTTCTTGGCCAACTTCTCTAGGCACACAAGAACCCAGCATCTCCCTCAAGACCTAGGTGTGGTTCTCTATCTCTAAAAGCTGCCCCAAGACCATCATCTGGGCCACAGACAGCAGTTCAAGTACCTTTCTTCTCCGCTGGTGCATGGAGGGAGTCGTGTCTTGATACCACACAGTTGGAAGGACTATCATCCAGTTCTCATCTTCTGAGTGGACCTGTGCAGGAGACCTGGTGTTCTGAACTGTGCACCACTTAGTCTACAGGCTAACTAAGGGACTTGATAGCCTTCCTTTCCTTCCACAGGTTTTGTGGTTGCGCTTGCTTTTTGGGGGATGGGGGTGGGAGGTGGGGGTAGGGTTTGAGACAAGGTTTCTCTGTGTGGCTCTGGGCTGTCCTGAAACTCTCTCTGTAGGCCAGCCTGGCCTTTTATTCAGAGATCTGCCTGCCTCTGCCTCCTGAGTGCTGGGATTAAAGATGTTTACTACCATCACTGGCTTTCTTCCACAGTTTTAAAATTATATGTGTGTGTGTGTGTGTGTGTGTGTGTGTGTGTGTATACATATACATATACATATATATATATACTTTTTATTGGTTCTTTGTGAATTTCATGTTATGCACCCCAATCCTAATCATTGCCCTGTGGGTTTTTGTCTGCCTTCTACCCTTGCAACCTCCCTCCCCACCAAAACAAAAGAATTAAAATCAAAAGAAAAAACAGGGGTTGGGGATTTGGCTCAGTGGTAGAGCACTTGCCTAGCAAGCGCAAGGCCCTGGTTTGGTCCCCAGCTCCAAAAAAAAAAAAAAAACAAAAACAAAAACAAAAACAAAAACAAAAAACAAAACAAAACAAAAAAAACAAACAAATAAAACCGAAAAACATCTCATCGTGGAACCTGAGGTGTGTTACAGTATGTCACACAGTATACCCTTTCGTCTTCACTTGCAAATGACTTCATTGCAAAAGTACAAAGCTTTTCTATGCCTGCCCTTGCTCTACATAATGACATGGAGACCTGGTATATATATTAAAAAGCTTCTTGCACTATAGCTGGGCAGGGCCCTCATCTATTCTAACCATATTCTAACTTGCTTATGGCTGCCTTTTACCCATCTGTTTTGCCCTGGCTGTTCCTACTCCATTTGTCCTCTCATGGAGATTTACCACACCCCCCCTCTCTCATCTCTGTGTACCCCCCCCCATTGGCTGGTCAGCTCTTTATTAACCAGTCAGAAGTGGTGGAAAACAGGAAGTGCTTGACAATGCCAACATCCGACTGCAACCAGATCTCTGGGTACAGAAATCAGCATCTGCATACACAGTGCACGCAAACATCTTCCAACACCTCATTGCAAGGACTCAGTGGTCTGTTTTGAGGCCTCTGCTACACAATCAATACCGGATCCTCACTGGGACTCCCCTCAGATATCCCGTTGTTGCCCTGTGTCATGGAGATCCTGAAGTTTTGGTTCTGCAGGATCTGCCCCTCCATGCACTCCAGCAGTTCATAGATGGAGTAGATAATTGGGATGGGCCAACCCAAAGCTCTGGGTGACTGAGTTGGTCAGGCTGCCAGCTCTCTAGCAGTGCCCTGGCTAGCTCATCCAGTGCTAAAGCCAGTAAGGGGAGGGACTAGTTCACCTGTGCATGTACCACCAGCCTTCAGGGCCAGCTCTACTATGCTGCTCAGGCAAGGTACAGCCGCTCTCCTGAGTGCTACAGCCAGTGAGGAGCAGGGTCAGCTCAGTGAAGCCCTTGGTCAGCAACACATACCCCTGCTGTTACATGACCATGGTCCTAGACATTGGCTCTCAGTGGGCTGGAACTTCACCATGACCTCAGGTGGCAGGGCAGGCTACTCACATTGGTTGTTCCTCTCCACCATACCATCTGTACTTCCGCCTCTCTTCATAATGCTCAAACCATTCCACCCCTTTCTCTCCCATCTTTCCACCACATCACCTCTTAGTGTCTTTCGCCTACCCTGGTGGCTGGTGGCGTGTACACAGGTGATTTGGCTCTGCCCCTTGCTGGCTTTAGCACTGGGTCAGCTAGCCAGGCCAGTGCTGGAGAGCTGGCCCTGGTGGTGTGATGCAGGAGGGCCGGCAGGCTGACCAACCCGGTTACCACTCAGCCCCACAGCCAGGGCTTTGAGTTGGTACACCCCAACATCTACCTCATTTAAAAGATTTACTAAGGGTTGGAGAGACGGCTCAGCAGGTAAGAGCATACTGCTGTTGAACACAACCCATGTTGAATTTCCAGTACCCATTTTTGGTGGCTTACAACTGCAGTTCCAGGCCAGGCCTGAGAGATGGCTTGGTGTAAGAGTGCTTCACCAGTGAGTGTCGGGATAGCCAGGTCTACAAAGAGAGTTCCAGGAGAGCCCAGGCACATAGAGAGATCCTGTCCAAAAAAGCCCAAACCAAACCAAAAAGTATCAACACAGGCAAACGAGCAAGCAACAGCAAAAAAAAAAAACAAAAAAAAAAAAAAAAACAAAAAACAAAAAAAAAAAAAACAAACTCTGGGGTTGGGGATTTAGCTCAGCGGTAGAGCGCTTGCCTAGCACGCACAAGACGCTGGGTTCTGGGTTCGGTCCCCAGCTCCGGGGGGGGGGGGGACCTCAAGTGAAGACTGAGATTGGGTTGTACAATGCAGATGCTCATCTCTCCAGCAGATCAGAGTAGCCATGGAACTGGCCTTTTATTATTAGCCAAGATGGTATGAGCCACATTGTTGCCAAAGGAGCAGAGTGAAATCATTAGCCATTGTGCTGTCTAGCTTTGTGCTGTCTATCAGAAGTCTTAACTCAAAGATCGTTAAAGCTAAGAAACCCAACCTGGTCCACTTCCCCTCAAGAAAGCTCTTCACTTCCGGCGGCCCTTTCAGCGGCTCCTGTGTGTTGATCCAGAGGCAGGTGAAAAAGAGATTTCTTCTGTTCTAATGGCACTCCCTAAATATTTACTGTTCGGGAGAATTGATGGGTGAGGCGTCAGAGCTGGTCAGCCCCTCCCTCCTCGGTGATTGCCTCCTGCCTAGCCTGAAAGTTGCCAAAGATCCTGCACGCCACTCTCTGCAAAGGTGGGTGTGGGCAGGGCATGATTTGGCTCACCTTGTCCCTTCCACTTGCCGGAAGAGTTCCCGGAACCCTGACCAACACCTCTTCCTTTTAACTTTTCCTGACAGCTGCAGGTTCTTCCTTCCGGGATTCCCACGTAGCGCCGCTGGGAGCTGGGAAGGGCAGGAACTTGTCTTTCCTCGCCGCGCCTGCCTTGGCTTACATGTTGTGCGACCTTGCACGCTGCTTTCCTTTTTCAAAAGCGGGACCTCAACTGCTGCTAGACTGGATTAATGGGGCAGTTTAAGTGCTGTAGCCAAGCTTGCTGCACACTGACAGTGTCTCTTCACGGTAGCTATCTCAGCTCCCAGATTTTGTGGATGAGGAGATACCCCTCTTAGAAAGACTCCAGATCTATCCTGACGCCCCCCAGAAGCATCACCTTCTGCCAGCCTTTCCCTCTTCTAGCAGCAATCTGCCTGTCAATAGCTCTTTAGCTAGCTGTGGGCTTCACAGCCACCTCCCCTCTTCCGTGCTGGGATTTTATCTGGCATGAACTTGCACAGGTCTTGACTGCTCTGTCGGTCTCTGGGGGTTCATTCGCGCATCTACCCTTTGTGTCTGGAAAATGCGGTTTCCTTGGAGTCCTCCACCACTTCTGGTCCTTAACCCCCCACCCATCCCCAGACTGCCCCCCTGCCCCTGTAGGTCTCTGAGGCTTGAGGGGAGGAGTGTGATATAAACATCTCATTTAGGGCTGAGCTTTCTTTCCAAAGTCTCTTATTCTCTGTACTTTGACCATTTGGGGAGGAGGAGAGCTTTCACGAAGGAGTAATAGAGTACAGTGTTTTAAAGGGATTAAGGAGTAAGTGTGGTGGGGGATGGGAGGTCAGGACGGAGGGGGACAGGGAGGGGGAAAACTAACACTAAGGGGCTTTTGAAAAGCCACATGAGGGGTTCCGGGGCTCGGGTTTGCTCGTGGGGTGCTGCCTGGGTCCTCTCCGCGGCGGCAGCGGCCGGGGGGATCTGCGCCGCTCTTTCCGGGAGCCTCCGTGCACCAGGGTTCCAGATGGCGTTTGGTGTTTTCCTCTGGCGTCTGGATGTGCGCGGAGTGCAGTCTCTTCTGGTTTCCCGGGCGTGTCTGCCTCTCTGGGGGTTTGGCTCTCCCTCCCACGGGATTTGGGTGCAGGGGGTTGTTTGTCCGGTCTGTTTCCTTCGGGTTCTGGCGGTGTCTCGGGCGCGGGGGTCCTGCCGCTCCTGGGCCCTCCCCTGCAGGAGCCCAGAGGCCTTGTGCAGTTGCCTCTTGGGCCAGGGATGTGGGCGGGGGTGGGCAGTGTTGGTGGTCTCCTCCGCTCTGCAGCCTCGGGGGTGCCCGCCTGGCCGGGCGGTGGGGTCTCTCTCCCGCGGGGTTTGGGAGCAGAGAGCTGCTGCGGGCCGGGATCCGCGGGTGTCCTATTCTTTGTTTTTGAGAGGTTTATTTATTTCATGTATGAGTACACTGTAGCTCTCTTCAGACACACGAGAAGAAGGGCATCGGATCCCATTACGGATGGTTGTGAGCCACCATGTGGTTGCTGGGATTTGAACTTAGGATCTCTGCAGGAGCAGTCAGTGCTCTAAACCACTGAGCAATCTCTCCAGCCCTGTTATGACTATTCTTAAGGAATAAATGTGTATAGGATTCTCTGTTGTCTAGATGGGCAAATTATATCTTATCTAGGTTGGCGGTTTCTATCTTTATCAATTGGTTGTAAGTTTATTGTGTGGGTGTATTGTGGATTGAGAATTTAACATGGAAATCTGAGTGTTGAGTCACAAAAAAAAAAAAAAAAAAAAGAAAAGCCACATGAGAACTTACTACTGTAGAAGTTTCCTAAAATATATACATGTATGAAAAAAGTTTAAATGGAATGTTTATAAGGGGAGAACAATACCTTAACTAGATACCTGGAATAAAGTCCCCATACCAAGAATGGATTCCCTCAGAGGTTAGGTTTTAAGATATATATCTGAAGGGACAACATAAGCCCCTTTTGTCTCCATTTAAGGACCAGGCCTGATCTTGAAAAAAGGCCTTTGAAAAACTCCAGGAACAGACACGAAGTCCCAGAAACAAGGCCAAAGACAGCAGCTCCAGGGATAAAATCATAAAATCCAGAACAAGGTCATAAAACTACCTCCCAAAGAATGGCCTGGGGATAACCACAAAAATGGGGAAATATCTCAGAATGGGCCATCTGTGCTGGGCAGACCTATCTCATTCTGTGGTTAACCGTTCCTGACAAAGGAACGTAGACCACTGACCACCTGTGACTAGCGCCCACCAATAAAATTTTAGATTACCTGATCCCTCTAGAGCGGTTCCCAGGTTCCTTATAAATCCTTTGTGCCTTTGTCTTGGGTCACCATTTCAAGAACTGGTTGACCTTGCCTTCTAGTTGTCTTTGCATACTGAGTCTGGGATCGTCCTTCTGGGATTTTCGGACCCTTACATATCTATCAGATATGATAAGATATTTCTCTGCCAGAGAAATGAGTCACTTCAAGCCAGATTAAATTATATTAAATGCAGGCTTATTGGGAAGCTGCTCTCTGGTGAGTTCATTAGCCCCAGGGACTGAGACCTGGAAAGTCACCATGGGCAGGGGGCTAGGGGAGGGGAGTAAGAGAAAGAGAGAAAGAGCACATAGGCAGGGAGAGAAAAGAGAGAAGAGAGCCTCTGGGGAAAGGGCAGCCCAGCCCCTGGGCTGGAAAGTTCAGGGTTGGGGACAGGGTATGCCAGGTAGGGATTGAGGGATGCTGAGAGAAGGTCTGCTTTGAATTGTAAAATGCGCACCTCAGTTCCTTGTCCCAGGGTCCAAAACCAAACTGTGTGTGTGTGTGAGTGTGTGTGAGTGTATGTGTGTGTGTGAGTCTGTGTGTGAGTGAGTCTGTGTGTGAGTGTATGTGTGTGTCTGTGTGTGTGTGTGAGTGTGTATGTGTAGAGTGTGTGTGAGTGTGTGTATGTGTATGTGTGAGTGTGTGTGAGTGTATGTGTGTGTGAGTGTATGTGTGTGTGAGTGTGTGAGTGTGTATGAGTGTATGTGTGAGTGTGTGTGAGTGTGTGTGAGTGTGTGTGTGTGTGTGTGTGTGTGTGTGTGTGTGTTCAATGTGTTCTTTCAATGTAGTCCTGGCTGTCCTGGAACTCATTGTATAGACCACGCTGGCACTCACAGAGCTCTGCCTCCCAAGTGCTGGGATTAAAGGGATATGCCACCACATCATGTACACCATACTTTTTATATATTGTTTAGAACATTAAACACAAAGGTGCATACACTTGTCAAAAATAATTGATATATTTAATTAGCGCTGGGGATGTAGGTCAGTGGTGGAACACTTACCTGGCTTGTTCAAGGCTTCATCCCAGGCTGAGAAGAAGAAAGCCTATGAACAAGACCCCTTGACCTTGAAGATAGTCATGCACTGCAGAATGACATTTCAACGGCGGGCAGACAGCAGACAGCATACTTAGTCACCATCTGTAAGATTATGAGGAGGCTGGAGAATTCTTATCATCTAGTGATGTCCTAGCCACAGTAACACAGCGCCATGCAATACTCACATGTTTGTGGGACTGCAGTGCCAATTGTACAGAAGTGTAGCTTGGGGTCTGCAAGATGGCTCAGGGGGCAAAGGCTTGCTGCTAAACCTGACAACTTAAGTTCAATCCTCAGGACCCACATAGTGGAAGGGGAGAACAGACTCCTGCAAATTGTTCTCTGACTTCCACTTGGCTATGTGCGTGGGATGTGTGTGCATGCGCACCCATGCAACCATACACTGATTAAATAAATTTAATAAAAAGTATATCTCATAAACCTATATACAGCACACGATACATGGTAATGTCAGTAAATGAGTGTATGGCCCATCCTGAGGTTACATGCTTGTAATCCCAACAGGTAAAACAAGAGAATTGTAAGTTCTGGGCCACCCTTGGTTACATAGAGAGATTCAGCCTCAAAACAAAGGATATTAAATAGATGACTATGTTATTAGTGTATGCTTTACCGTGATATATTTTTTGTTAGTTTAAAATACACTACTTTTAATTATGGAAAACAGTGCACTGTAGCCAGCTAGTTCACCTTTACTGATTTTCTTAGTTGTGATTTACCTGTAAATATGACATTCATCCACTGGCCTCCTGATACAGTCTCAAAATGTACAACTGATCTGGGCTACTTACTGTACATAAATCTTATTTGTTTGTTTGTTTGTTTGTTTTGAAAGGGAGCCTGACGAAGTGGCATGTCTTTAGTTCCAGCCCTTAAGAGACAAAGGTATGTGGATCTCTATGGGTTTGAGGCCAGCCTGGTCTACATTCAAGTTTCAAGTCAGTCAGAAATACACAGTGAGCTCCATCTCAAAATAAGTGGGGTTAGGGGGTTGGGGATTTAGCTCAGTGGTAGAGCACTTGCCTAGGAAGCGCAAGGCCCTGGGTTCGGTCCCCAGCTCCAGAAAAAAAGAACCAAAAAAAAAAAAAAAGTGGGGTTGGGAGGGGTTTGAAGGGGACTGGAAGAGGGCTGGGAGGGGGCTGGGGAAACAGCTCAGCAAATAAAGGGGCTTGCTGCTAACCCTGAGGGCCCAAGTTTGATTCCCAGAAAACACAAAGTGGAGAGAGAGTACGGACTCAGGCAACTTGTCCTGTGACCTTCACACAAGTTGTCTGACCTTCACACAAGTTGTCCTGTGACCTTCACACAAGTTGTCCTGTGACCTTCACACAAGTTGTCCTGTGACCTTCACACAAGTTGTCCTGTGACCTTCACACAAGTTGTCCTGTGACCTTCACACAAGTTGTTCTGTGACCTTCACACAAGTTGTTCTATGACCTTCATGCAAGTTGTCCTATGACCTTCACACAAATTGTCTTATGATCTAAACACAAATCATACTCTGACTGATGTGTTTATAAAAAGATAGAGAGGATAGGTCCCGGGTTGTGGCACCAATGTTGTATTAATAAAAGGATAAAGAGATGGGGGATGGAGGTCTGGGGAAAAGGGGTGCCTCAGTGGGCCCATATTGAGGGACCAGCCACACCACAGTATAATATAGAATAGAGTTTATTCAGGCCATGAGGAGGGGAGCTAAGAAGGTAGTAGGGCAGAGAGAGAGAGAGAGAGAGAGAGAGAGAGAGAGAGAGAGAGAGAGAGAGAGAGAGAGAGAGAGCGCGCGGCCATGAGCATGTGGAGAGAAGAGGGGGAGGGGAATGGGGAGAGAAGGGACAGAGGGGTGAGAGAGAGCAAGAGGAAGCAGGAGCGAGAGAGGAGGAGGCAAGTAGCCCCTTTTATAGCGCCAGGCATACCTGACTCTTGCCAGGTAAGTGTGGGAGTGGAGCTTAGACAGAATGCTAACAATGACCTTCACATATTACTGTGCAATGAGCATGCCCACACCCCACTTCTCCAACCAGACAAGCAAACAAGTTAAAATACTTTTAACTGGAATTCTGGCTCAATTTGCAGTTACTGCCACAAGGTGGCAATGATACCTAAATCACAAAGGTTTAACTCTTGAATGATTTCATCATTCTATCCTGAGAGGTGGGATGATTTTTGTTGTTGTTGTTTTTGTTTTAATTTCATTTCTGAGACTTGTAGCCCCGAGTGCCTTGAACTCCATATGTAGCTGAGGCTGACCTTGAACTCCTGATTCTTCTGCCTCCACTTCCAAAGTGCTGGAGTTATAGGCATACTGCTCCACAACTGGCTATGGAGAGCTTATCTTTTCTTCTCTTTTCTTTTCATTTTCTGACGGTCTTTCTGTATAGCCCCGTCTGTCCTGTCACACACTCTATAGACCAGGTTGGCTTTGAACTCACAGAGATCCACCAGCCTCTGCCTTTGCCTCTGCTTCCTAAGGGCTGTGAGTGAAGGTGGGAGTGTTTTTCCTTGAAAGCGGGAGGCATTGTATTGGAGGCCTCTTTCTGTATCTATGCTTTCTCCTCCAGTGGTGCCCAGCTTTAAGAACCCATTTCTGTTGTAGGTGCACCTACGCCATTGATCCTTGCTGTGGTAGAAGAGTGGGCGGCTGCTAGGATGGTGGCTCTTACCCATAATCCCAGTTCTCGAGGCTGAGGCACAAGGATTATGAGTTAGAGGCCAACATGGCCTTATTTAGAAAAAATAATCACGAGGTAAACAGACAATGCATATCACATAATAACCTCATCTCCTCCCTTTTTGTTTCTTTTTTTAAAAAATTATTTATTTATTACGTTTACATTATACAGCTTTCTGCCTGAATGTAGCCTGCAGGTCAGAAGAGGGTATCAGATCTCAATGCAGATGGTTGTGAGCCACCATGTGGTTGCTGGGATTTGAACTCAGAACCTCTGGAGGGGTAGACAGTGCTCTTAACCTCTGAGCTATCTCTCCAGCCCTTCTCTTTTTGTTTCTTAATAAATTGCCTCCATTTTTTTTTTTTTTGGTGCTAATCACAGCTGAATTCAAGTGATGTCCTAAAGTTTTGTTTTGTTCCCATGTACTTGTGCATGTGTTGGGGGATATCCTATGTATGTGTTTGGGTGTCTGCGTGTGTGTGTATGTGTGTGTGTGTGTGTGTGTGTGTGTGTGTGTGTGTGTGTGCTTATGTAGGCCAGAAGTCAACATTGGATGGCTTCTATTTTTTTTTAAAAATTCTTTTGTAAATAATCATTTTTTATTATCTGGAATCTCTTTTTTAAAAAAAATTATTCATTTATATATGTGAGTACACTGTCGCTGTCTTCAGACACACCAGAAGAGGGCATCGGATCCCATTACAGATGGTTGTGAGCCACCATGTGGTTGCTGGGAATTGAACTCAGGACCTCTGGAAGAGCAGTCGGTGCTCTTAACCACTGAGCCACCTCTTCAGCCCCTATTTGGAAATCATATCATTCATCCTGATCACACCTCCCGGTCTTCCCATGTCCCATGTTCCCCCCTTCCCCATGAGCCCCACCCACACAAAAAAAAAAAAAAAGAAGGGGAAAAAAGCCATTCATTTTGTGTTGTTTATATGCTCACTAGAGCATGATCCAATTCCTAGTGGTCAGCCCTCCCAAGAGAGGATGAGTCTTTCTCTGTCTATGTCTGCACCAGAAACCATCAACTCCAGAGAGCTGTGCTCTAGGCCAGCTTGGATTGGGACCAGCTCTCCTGCAACCACATTCATTAAGCTTCAAGCAGCAGGCATCCACATGGGCTTCAGTGGTAATATGGGCCACAGATATTAACACAGCACTTGGCCATATAAGGACCACTGAACCTCTCATGGCCCTCAGTGGCTGCAGGGGCCAGGGGCTTCAACGTGGCCCCAGGTTCATAAATTGGCACATGTCATTCACATCAGGATGGTTCCCCCCAACCCTGCTCTCCAGGCAGCAAAACACAAGGACGTCACCAAGGCATCGGGCAGTGGCACAGATTGCATAAATCCACATGGATCTCAAGCTTCATCATGGCTTGGGGTCACAGAATGAACCACAGACACCAACACGGCCTCCAGTGGTATCAAGAAACGTGGTGGTCCTTTAAGAAGGTCCAATCCAGAAAGGGAACCTTTTCTCATCTTGGCCTCTGTGGCTGCCCAGAGAGAACCAGGGGGATCTCGTGGCTGAGTGGCAGGCTGAGGGGCTGAGTCTGCGTCTTCATATGCTCCAGCTGCACAGCATCCTGCTGCCCCTACTGGGCAATGACAGCACGTCAGCCTCAGCCCCCTCCCTCACCTGTCACCACCATCACATCTCCAACTCTGTCTTTCTCCACACACCATTCCGTTTTCTCAGTCTTTCCCACCCCTCCACATATTTGTTCCTTAGATACCTGCCACCTGATCGAGCTCACCTGGGCCAGTGCTTGGGCTTGGTCTGTGAGGCCAGGGCATTGCTTGGGTCTTATTTGACCCTTTAAAATTTTTTTATTTAAATTAATTTTTAAGATGTTTATCTATGTGAAGTGCAGGACAGAGAGACAGCCAACACGTAAGAGTTGGGGATCACCCAGGAGGGCTGGGGTGGGCAGGATGGAGTATAGGTTTTAGTAAGTAATAATTCAGTGATATCAGAGGGGAGAGTGTGCTAGCCGTGTGGAGGTTTGGAGTGGGCCCGCCATTGAGCTGCTTAAGGCATATTAAAAATATGGCTCTGGGGGCTGGGGATTTAGCTCAGTGGTAAAGCGCTTGCCTAGGAAGCGCAAGGCCCTGGGTTCGGTCCCCAGCTCCGAAAAAAAAGAACCAAAAAAAAAAAAAAATATGGCTCTGGGCTGGAGATGGCTCATTGTTAAGAGCATTGACTGTTCTTTCAGAGGTCCTGAGTTCAACTCCCAGCCAACCACGTGGTGGCCCACAACCATGTGTAATGAGGTCTGATGCCCTCTTCTGGTGTGTCTGAAGACAGCAATAGTGTACTCGCATAAAATAAATCTTTAAAAAAAAATATGGCTCTGTCTTTGTGTCTTTCATTCGAGAATCTACAACATAGGGGCGGTAGTGAGAGCTCGAGCTGCCACCACCGCCGGGCAATTTGAGAACCATGAATCAACTGTAGCTCCAGCCTTCAGATGAAGATGTAGAACTCTCAGCCCCTCCTGCACTATTCCTGCCTGGATGCTGCCATACTTCCTGCTTTGATGATAATGGACTGAACCTCTGAACCTGTAAGCCAGCCCCAGTTAAATGTTTCCTTTATAAGAGTTGCCATGGTCCTGGTGTCTCTTCACAGCCACAAAACCCAAACTAAGACATTACCTTAGATGTTAGCCATCTCTGCCAATGTGAACTGCCTTCAAGAGCCATCTATTTATTCAAGCTGTTGAGCATCTCCCATGGTAGGGCTTAAGGCTGTAAAGAGTCCTTATGTCAGGGGCGCAATTCTAGCAGGGGGACATGGAAGGACTCAGGTGAGCCCAGCTGTGGCCAGGGCTATGACAATAGACAAGAAAAGTGGAGGCAGGTGCTTGAGAAATAACGGGACAGAGAGACTAATTCCTACAGAAGGGGCTCTTATAATCTTATAAACATAGACTTCATATCTGGGTCCCTGGTACCACTGCAGTATCAGGCACTTGTTAAAAACTCAGACTCTCAGGCTCCGTCCTACAATACCAGGTGAGAGCCTGAGCATCAAGGAGGCCCCCAGTGGTTTCCAGGCCAAAGGCTGACTTAGAGGTTGCCGTGTCAGGCCAGGCAGGTAGAACAAGAAAAGTAGAGTCCGGGAGCAACTCTCTCTCCTATCAGTGATTGATTCAGCAGGCTAGGGAGCAGAGAGCCACGAAGCCATGCAAGGAGCAAGGAGAGAGGACAGGGCCACACCTGTGGTCCTCTCAGCCAAGCTGCCTATGATGACTGGGGAGAAGGGTCATTTTCTCATTGCTGTGATAAAATGCATGTCAGAAACACCTTGAAGAAGGAGAAGTTTTATTTTGAATTTGTCTTAGGTGGGGTTTTACTGCTGTGAACAGACACCATGACCAAGGCAAGTCTTATAAAAGACAACATTTAATTGGGGCTGGCTTACAGATTCAGAGGTTCAGTCCATTATCCTCAAGGCGGGAAGCATGGCAGCATCCAGGCAGGCCTGGTGCAGGAGGAGCTGAGGGTTCTACATCTTCATCTGAAGGCTGCTAGGGTAAGCTGACTCAAGGCAGCTAGGGGTGAGGGACTTAAGCCCACACCCACAGTGACACACCTACTCCAACAAGGCCACACCTCCTAATCGTGCCACTTCTTGGGCCAAGCATACACAAACCATCACAGAATTATAGTGTCAGCACACACAGTTCAGCCCATCATGGTGGGGAAAGGGCATTGCAGCTGCAGGAGAGTTCAGTCCCTGGGTGTTGGGAGCTTTGCAACAAAGCTGTTCATATTTTGAAAGATCAGAAGATAGAGAATTTGGGCTTGACCCAGAAGTAAAAACCACCTTCAAGGTACACTCTCAGCTGTGCATTTCAGCTTAATGGGGCCCATAACTTTTGAAAACACCTCCACTCACCGGACAAGAGTTTAAATACATGTGCCTATAGAAAATATTTGACAGTAGAGCCATTTACCTTCTTAGAATATACTGTCCTTGGGGTAGTAGTGGTGACTGTGGCCACTCTCAGGGATGAAGAGCCCAAAGCTGAAGTGGGTTTTTGGGTGGTTTTGTTTTGTTTTGTCTCTTTGTCTTGATCTCCAGCTCTGGGCACTGGAGGAGTTGTAGGGAGGATTTGGGACAAACTGACCCATCAGGAATGGTCAGGGCGGGTGTGTTGGAAGCTGAGCAAGCTGTCTTTTCTGGTACTGGACAGCCAGGACGAGCTCTGTGATTGTAATAAGCCAGAGGAGGGCCAGGGAGGCTCTAGAGCAAGAAGGCTTTTGCCAAACCCTTGCCAAACCCTTGCTGTGTGAAGGCTGCTGTCTTAGATACTTTTCTGTTGCTGTGAAAACACACCATGACCAAGGCAACTTATAGAAAAAAATGTTTAGCAGGGCTCACGGTTTCAGAGGGTCGAGTCCATGTTTTAGAATGGTAGCAGGCAGGCAGGCAGGCAGGCAGGCAGGCATGGCGCTGGGGCAGTAGCTGAGGGCTCACATCTGATTCCCCAAGGTCAATGCAGAGAGAGCTACCTGGGAACAGACTGGATTTTGACATTTCAAAGCCCATCCCTGGTTGGGGATTTAGCTCAGTGGTAGAGCGCTTGCCTAGCAAGCGCAAGGCCCTGGGTTTGGTCCCCAGCTCCCGAAAAAAAAAAAAAAAAAAAGAAAAAAAAATGACTTTTGGGCTGGAGAGATGGCTCAGTGGTTAAGAGCACCGACTGCTCTTCTCGAGGTCCTGAGTTCAAATCCCAGCAACCACATGGTGGCTCACAACCATCTGTAATGAGATCTGATGCCCTCTTCTGGTGTGTCTGAAGACAGCTACAGTATACTCACATATAATAAATATATATATATATATATATATATATATATATATATATATATATAAAAGCCCATCCCCAGTGACATACCTCTTCCAACAAAGCCATACCTCTTCCCAATCCTTCCCAAACAGATCCACTTATGGTGGTAGATCAAGCATTCAAACACATGAGTCTATGGGAACTGTTTTCATTCAAACACCGTAGCTGCCTATCTTAGGAGAGAAGTAAACAACTGGAAAGGGAGCAGAAAACTGACATGGATAAGCCTGACAAAATAAAACACAGAGGCACACCAGCACTTTGCCTGCTCCTGCCCCAGGGAGAGGTCTAGTTTTTCCTAGCAGGGGAACCTGTCCGCCTTCTTCACAGAACCAGAACAGATATAGATCCCCCAATGCCCAGTAACCACCAGGAAGTAGGTGTCTAATTCTATCCAAAAACTCAGAGAAAAGCAGGCATGACTATATTTACATGGAAAGGAGAGGGGTATTAAGCTAGGTTTGCTTTCTTTTTCTCTTCCTTTCCCTTGTTCCCTCCTCCCTCCCTCCCTTCTTCTGCCTTCCTTCTCTTATCTTCTCTTCCTTCTTTTCCTTGGACAGCTTCTAACTAAATAGTCCAGATGACATTTGAACTCCTGACTCTGCAGAAGGCTAGAACTTAGTGCCCACAGCACCTGGCTCACCCTAGGCCTTTCTGGAGAGAGTCTGCTTAGGGCTCCACCCCTGGTCTGGCCAATGGTGTATCAGAGGAGGCCTATTCCTCAGCTAGGATTTGCCAAGGTCAGGCTGTTCCAGCAGCAAAGGGATGAGTGCTCTCTTCAGAAACAAAGCTCTGACGGAAAAGGAAAACAGCCTTGGGAGTGGTGAGATGGCTCTGTGGCTAAAGGAGCTTGCTGCCAGGTCTGAAGACCTAAGTTCAATTCCCCAGGTTCCCCATGACAGAAGGAGAGAACTAACTCCCCCAAGTTGTCCTCTGGCTTCCACATGCACATCATAGCACTCAAGCACCACCACCCCAAATAAATATATAGAAATAATAGTACAATTTTTAAAGAAGGAAAATAGGCTCCCCCCAACCCCAACTCACTCTCTAATAACAACTGCTATACATTTTGGTGGTAAAAAAATTATTTTACAAGTGTTTTGCCCCATGTGTATTTGTTCACATTTAAACATAACTGAGATTATAATAGCCACACATCACAAGCCTTACTTTTTCACCGAGTACACTATAAACTCTTCACTATTAGAATTGCTGTAATCGTAATTAATATGCTATAATGATGAGACAGGCAGACTCCATGACAGGCTTCAAATTGGCAGTCTAGACTAGGCCTAAGAACTGGCAAGTCCAGGGCAGGCCCAGGCATGTCAGTTACTAGAAAACAATCCAGGCTTCAGGCAGCTAGTCAGAAACTATCCTGCCCTTAGAAACCACCTGGCCTGAAGCAAGGACAATGGGTCAGCAAGTTTTCACACCTCCCAACAACAGTTTCCAGCCCCTATTCCCCTGGAGATGGAGTAAGATAAAGAAAGACCACTTACCTTGTGTGAGCATTCCTTCTAGGTTCCACCCCACAGTTACCTGGCAACAGTCAAGTATGCCTGACTCAGTATAAAAGGGGCTGCTTGCCCCCTCCTCACTCTCTTACTCTCTTACCCTCTTTTCTCTGTTCCTTTTCTCCCCTCCCCTCTTCTCTGTCTCTATTCCCTCAACTCCCCTCCCCATGCCCTAAATAAACTCTAGTCCATACTATATCTGTCCTAAGGCTGGTTCCTCAGGGGAAAAAAATGCCGTACCATACCACACCTCCACCAAACATATTCCTGGTCCTTCCATTCTTTTTTTTTTATAAAACACAACACTCCAGACTTCCTCAGCAACAGTTTCCAGACCCCATGCCCCAGAATACCCCTGGAGATGGAGTAAGATAAAAGTCACCTACCCTGGAGTCCCCTAATGTGCTTTAAATCTGGCCTTCAAGTTTGCTTGGTTGTCTCTCTATCTTGGTAATGGGGAGACCCCAGCACGCTGGACTTCTGCAGAATAAAACACTCTTCGAGTTTATGCACTATTTGAGTCCAGGGTGAATCGTGGACTGTTAAAATACTATGATTGTAAGTTAATGAGCTATGTCCCTGTTGTAGGGACAGATGTGCATCTCACTGTGACTGAGGCTATATAGAGGAATTGGGATTTCTAAGAGATTTTTTTCCCCCTTTAAAAATCTTCTTAAATTACGTCGTTCATTCATTTTGTGTAAGTGTGTGCAGCACATGCCCACAGTGCTTGTATGGGGCGGGGGGTCAGAGGACCACTTGCAGGAGTTGATTCTCACCTTCTGAGGAAGGATACTAGGTAGTGAGAAGGAAGAAAGAGATTCTAGAGGTTAACATAACAAAGGTGGCAGGAAGAGACCGGCAGTCCAGAGCTCACCTGCCTCCCTTCAAAGCAGGTGTGAGAGACAGACGTTTATGAACTTAGAGGAGCCTCCCTTCAAAGCAGGTGTGAGAGACAGACGTTTATGAACTTAGAGGAGGTGTGTGTGTACTGTGTTAATGCCCTGTGGGAGCCAGGCCACTTGGAAGGCCCGGGATGCCTCTAGGCTCCTCTGGGCCTCTCCCTTAATAAGCTATTCCCTTTTTTGTAACTTTCCACATGTCTCTGTACAATTCATAAGAGTACGTTCTGGAGAGATGGCCCCGTGGGTAAGAGAACTGGCTGCTCCCCCGGAGGATTCAGATTTGATTCCCAGCTCTCACAGGGCTGCTCACAAGGACCAGAGGATCTGTTGCCCTCTTCTGGCCTCTGTGGGCACCAAGAATCCATGTGGTGCACAGACAGACATGGAGGCCAAGCCCACATACATATAAAATAAAAACAAATAAATAATTAGGGGAGGAGGCACATGGGTTCCTGGGGATCCATCTAGGCTGTTGGCTTGGCAGCAAGCACTCCTATCTGTTGAGCCATCTCCCTAGCCTGGACGTTTCTAAATCTTTCATTCTGACTGAGGAAGTTCTTTTTACAATGTCCCTCTCAGTTACTAAGGAAAGTTTACTGTGGAATAATATGAAGCGATAATTTAAACAGCTTTTTCTTTAACCCCAATTTTACTTCAGTTGACTGTGTATGTCGGAAAGCTTCTCTCTCTCTTGCCCTCCCTCGATGGGCACCCTGAACCGTAATTCCCCTCCTCCGCTGGGATATCTGCTGAGCCTCCTATAACCCTCACTGAGGAGTCCGATGCCCAGGCTTGTTACAGAGTGAGGTTAAAGTAACAAACAAATGGAAATCTGTGAGGCACTTGGGACCAGTGTCTTAGGATGGAGATGTCCTCCCAGGAGGCCTGAAATGAACATCAGCCAAAGCCATTCTGGGAGAGAAAGACAGAGATTTTTAGGTGATAGAATGTACTGATGCCTGCCAGGCAGTCTGTTGGGAAGAGGGTGAAGGTGTGGGTGGGAGGGATGGGGCCATGGTGGGAGAGGTGGGAGCAGGGGATAGGGGTAAAGGCAGGGGCAGGGGCTGGGGCATTTGAAGGTCAGAGTAGGGTGGGCATGGAGAGGCAAGGGTGGGGTGAAGGCAGGGGAGGTAGGGTGGGAGTGGAGGGGCAGGGACCAGGTTGGGGTGGGCGGCTAGGGAAAGAGCTGGCATTGCTGATTAGCAGAACTGAACTGGAAGGCAGGGGGTTACGTATTTGTACTGGCTCTTTTTGTGCGTCAACTTGACACAAACTTAAGTTATCACAGAAAGGAGCCTCCCTTGAGGAAATGCCTCCATGAAATCCAGCTGTAAGGCATTTTCTCAATTAGTGATCAAGGGTGGGGAGGGCCCATTGTGGGTGGTGCCATCCCTGGGCTGGTGGTTCTGGGTTCTATAAGAAAGCAAGCTGAGCAAGCCAGGGGAAGCAAGCCAGTAAGAAACATCCCTCCATGGCCTCTGCATCAGCTCCTGCTTCCTGACCTGCTTGAGTTCCAGTCCTGACCTCCTTTAGTGATGACCAGCAATGTGGAAGTGTAAGCTGAATAAACCCTTTCCTCCCCAACCTGCTTCTTGGTCGTGATGTTTGTGCAGGAATAGAAACCCTGACTAAGACAGTATTCTTCAGCTAAATTCCCAGTACACAAGGAAAAGCAAAAAACAGTGAAGGTGGGTCTGATGAAATGGTAAGGGACTGTCAAGAGACAGCATCTCTGAGTCAGACTATATTGTCTCCTTTGGGTAAAACCTACACAAAATAAACTGAAGCTAGCTTAAATTTGGGGATTAATTACTGGAATTATTAGACTACCTGGGAGTTTCAGCATCTGTTTCCTTTTGCTGTTGTTTTTAAGATTTATTCTTTTTTTAATGTGTTGAATATTTGTCTTTGTGTATGTGCACCATGTGGGTGCAGATGTTGAAGCAGCCAGAAGAGGGCGTGAGATTCCCCAGAAACTAGAGGGACAGACGGCGGGGCATTGTCAGGTCGGTGCTGGGAAAGAAGCCCAGATCCTCTGCAAAAGCAGCCAGTGCTCTTAACTACTGAGCCATCTCTCCAGCCTCTGTGATTATGGTTATGTTTCATTTTGCTTTTTGAGACAGACTTTCTTGTAGCCCAGGTTGACCTGAACTTACTATGTAAGCAAGACTAGCCTTGAACTCCTGATCTTCCTGCCTTGGCCTCTTAAGTGCTGGGGTCATAGGTATGTACCATCATGAACCTATAAATGGCTTCTTCTACACTTCTATACTTTTTCAGTCCGTTAGCGGAAAGTTTGACTATCTGCTACTTACACTATAAAATTTAATCACTCAAAGAAACCAAAGTGTACATCTTAGTCGCTCTTTCAATCAGGTTCCAATCAGACAAGAGAAGCTGTAAAGTAATTAGAATAGGAAAGTTTAACCTAAGGAATTATTAACTATACTAAGGATTAGAGTAAGGAGGGATTGGCAGGTAAGAATGAGAGTATAGGAAGAGCGTCTGTAACGAGTCACTGCCAGCCATAGGGCTGGGGTGGAGCATCCAAGACAGAATTCCCATGGCCAAAATCCAGGTCTTGTTGCAGCTTCTGCATTGGATGTCCTACCCTTCTGTCTTAGTTAGGGTTTTACTGCTGTGAACAGACACCATGACCAGGGCACCTCTTATAAAGAACAACATTTAATTGGGGTTGGCTTACTCTCAGAGGTTCAGTCCATTATCATCCAGGCAGGCATGGTGAGGAGGAGCTGAGAGTTCTGCATCTTCATCTGAAGGCTGCTAGCAGAAGACTGACCTCCAGGTAGCTAGGATGAGGGTCTTAAAGCCCACACACACAGTGACACACCCATTCCAACAGGGCCACACGCACTCCAACAGGGCCTCACCTTCTAATACTGCCATTCCCTGGGCTGAGGATATACAAACCATGACACCCTCCCACTTCCCCTCCCTCCATTATCCTGATATGGTCTAGTCAGCAGGCTCCTGTAGCTTGTAGCAGCTGGTTTCTACAGCATAGACACATCTAGTATCCAGCCCCTAGTAGCATCAGCATAGGGTTTGTAAAATACAGATGGCTTCTCCAACACCTGCTTACTGTAGCACATGGTGGCCAATATCATCTAAAGGCCAGGGCCTTTCCCTCATAGATTCCCTATATTGTCTTACAGAAGAGTAAGTCTGTCAGACAAATACTTAGAAGATGGATTTCAAGTAAAATCAACGCCCATGGAACCAAAGTGACTTCTCTACTGGCCGGTTGTCAAACGCTCAATGTGGTAAGGTTCTCAGGGGTAGTTTCTGACCAATGTACCAATCTTAGGCCAAAAAGGATAGCATGGAGACTGCTACTCGCATATGCAACAGGCTAGAGTGTCTTAGTCAGGGTTTCCATTCCTGCACAAGACACCATGACCAAGAAGCAAGTTGGAGAGGAAAGGGTTTATTCAGCTCACATTTCCACATTGCTGTTCATCACCAAAGGAAGTGAGGACTGGAATTCAAGCAGGGCAGGAAGCAGGAGCTGATGCAGAGGCCATGGAGGGGTGCTGCTTACTGTCTTGCTCAGCTTGCTTTCCTATAGAACACAAAACTACCAGCCCAGGGATGGCACCACCCATAATGGGCCCTCCCCGCCCTCGATCACTAATTGAGAAAATGCCTTACAGCTGGCTTCATGGAGGCATTTCCTCAAGGGAGGCTCCTTTCTCTGTGATAACTCCAGCTTGTGTCAAGTTGACACACAAAACTAGTGTGTGTGAGTACAAAGAGTGTTTTTATTTCTCAAAAGCAAGAAGCCTGCACGCAGGGTTTGGCCACTTACAAAAACGGTGACCCCAGACAAAGGGGTTCAAGTCTTTTATAGGGGACTAGGGGAACTTTAGCCGAGGATAGGTGATCTGAAACTTCACTGGTGGGTGCTGTGGGAGATACATGGGTCAGTGCTTGATTGGCTGCTATGTTAGTTTTACTATGTTTGGTGAGGCCTTGAGGAAATTTCAGGAACCGACTGAACTCTGAGCTCTTTTCTTTGTCAGGGCCATCAGCAGATGAACAGATTAACAGCCCATTGTCAGTATCTCTTTCTGAGCAGCCCAATCTGCTTCCCTGGGGGAACTGGAATGTTTTTATTCCCAAGGTTTTTGTATGCATGTATGTATGCACGCATGCATGCATGCATGTATGTATGCATGTATGTATGTATGCACACATGCATGCATGTATGCATGCATGTATGTATGTATGTATGTATGTATGTATTTTAGAGGACCTCTCAAAACAAATTGCTGTCTGTAGTAGCTCAGGATATTCCATCAGGTTTCACCGTGGTCTTCCAGAACCAGCAAGTTGCTCTTCCTTTCTTTTTATCCACATGTGGCGCTCACCGAGAAACTCTCTAAATCTTCTTCCCCCAATCCTAGTACCATCTAGACAGCTTACACCCAGTAGCTGTACAGTGCCATGCTATCTAGAAAGAGAGGTCAACCACTGCAAACTAAGAAATATGCTAAATAAGTCTTCCCCTAGACCACTCATAACTAGTGCCCTAGAAAAACCATCTCTGACCCTGAAAAATTCAAGAACTGGGTTTTGGTCTCAGGAACTCAATCAAGAGATTTCCTTGCAAGCTCTGGAGCCCACACCCTAGACAATGCTGCTGACCTATTCCCCAGGAAAGAAGCCTGCAGGACATATAATTGGGTATAGCTACAGTATGTTCTGCTAATGTGTGTCTTCTGGTTGGTGAACTTTTGAGCTGCTTCGAGACTTCACCATTGCCCAGAGCCATAGTTATTGAGCCCCTCTCCCAGGCATGGCTGTAACCATGTTGTTCCATGCCTGCTAGCTATTTCATATTGTTGCTGTTATATGCCTGCCAGTCATTGAGGCAGAAAAGTAACTTGACCCAGAGCAAGGTCATTCTCATCACATATTCTGCTATGTTCTGTATGAGGAGATTGTTAATCTTAAGAAATCCCACAAAGCTTTACGCAGGACTCATTAAACTAAAGGTCAATATGAACTGTTATGTCTCAGATGGCTTGAGTCAGAGCCGACCACTGAGCATCACTTCCTGCATCTGTGTATGAGCTCACTGTGGGTTTTGTGGGTTTTTTCCTTTATAAGACTGCCTTGAGAAATGGTCTAGGTTGTAGCTGAGCCCCCAGATTCTGAGCTGCAGCCCTCATGGATCAATCTTAGGGTATGTGTTCAATAAACCATCCCTGTGTGACTGAGATCAGTGACTGTGTGGTTTGCGGGGAGACTCCTAGACCCCAACAATAATCACATTTTTGTGATTAGCACTGAGCATAAAGTTTATGTCTGCTGTCTTGTTTTGGTATTTCAAGTGATTGATTTAGGGCAGATCAGGGTTAAAAATAGTGGTAGGCACCAGTGCGCACGTGTGTGTGTGTGTGTGTGTGTGTGTGTGTGTGTGTGTGTGTGTCTGTCTGTCTGTCTGTCTGTCCGTCTGTCTCTCTCTCTCTCTCTCTCCTTCCCTCTTTCTTTCTTCCTTTCTCTGTCTCCCCTTCCCTCTCTCATTCCTTCTTCCTTTCTCTCTCTCTCTCTCTCTCTCTCTCTCTCTCTCACTCTCTCTCTCTCTCTCTCTCTCTCTCTCCAGGCTCTTATGTGTCCCAGGCTAGTCTTAAACTCTTCATGTAGCTAAGGATTGCATTGAACTCCTGATCCATGTGCTTCTACCTCCTAAGTCTGGGGACAACAGACATGTTTCCCTATTCCAGGTTTATGGTCTGCTGAGGATGGAACCCAGGGCTTTGTGTATGATATATGCAAGGACTCCATCAATGGTGTCTCATCTCCAGTTTGCAGCCTGCTCTTCAATCGGAAAAAAGTATGATATGACAGTTTATAGATGTAGTATCCAGTGGTTTCAACTGAACTGTGCCAATTTCATCCTGCTGGGCCAGTTTAAACCATTTCAGGACATCCCTGCACACATGAAGAAACTTTGAGTGCATACAGGCATGCGAGCGTGTATATTATATATGTATGCAGATGGGGACATCTGAAATCTCCTTTTGCATTTCTTTAGCTGATATTGGGGTTAAATAATCATGCTCAATTTGTTAATCTCTTGACCTTTCTTGAGAATCGTCTGCTGAGGTCATTCACATTTAAGAAGTTTCAATTTCTGTGGAATTTTATCACCTAAATTCTATACAAAAGTCCGTTTTAGACTCTATCTTTGTATTTCCAAATCCTTTGGAATTATAGGAGGAGGACTGGGGAGCTCAGTAGCTTAGATGGGACTGGAAGTAGGTATATAGGAGTCTGAAGCGGGGTTGGGGATTTGGCTCAGTGGTAGAGCACTTGCCTAGGAAACGCAAGGTCCTGGGTTCAGTCCCCAGCCCTGGAAAAAAAAAAAAAGAAAGAAAAAAAAAAGAATTAATAGTAGGAGTCTGAAGCATGGCAGACCAGGCGAGCTCTCCCTCACTGGCATTTCCTTCAAGAGAAGAGACTGGCCTGGTCAGAACTCTATTCTATTTCTGAACTGTCCAGAGGGGTCTCTGTAATTTCTTATCTTTATTGTGATCCAATTTAAGTCTCCAAGTAAACTTTGCAACTTAATAGGCCTAACCACATTTTTAGAGAAAACATTCACTTAGAATGTGATTTTGTTTTTTAATGTGATAAATTATCAGAGTGAGAATCTCACTATCCCCGGAGCCCCGAGGTTTCCCTGGCTGTCCCAGAGAGCATGTGTGTTCTGTCAGTTAGTTTCTAGCACACAGTTGCTAGCACACAGTTGGTTGGTAGGTAGCAAGCATTTGGTATAACTATGCCAGTGTATACAGACACACGGGAGGTGACAGCAGTTGCGTGTGCTGGAGCTGAGCAATGACAAGCCAGGGCAGAGTAGTTACTGTTGGTCACCTGACATGATGGGCAGGATTGGGAAATAAAGGAGTGAGCTGTGTGTCTATTTTTGTCTCATTGGTGCCACCAGAAACCTGGGATAGGAGGCAGGATACTCAGAGAAAATTACAGAGACGTGGGAAGGGAGAGAGACCTTTCTTTTTTTCTTTCTTCCTTTCTTTCTTCCTTTCTTTCTTTCTTTCTTTCTTCCTTCCTTCCTTCCTTCCTTTCTTTCTTTCTTTTTTAAATTATGTGAATACATTGTCACTCATCAGATGGTTGTGAGTCACCATGTAGTCACTGGGAATTGAACTTAGGACCTCTGGAAGAGCAGTCAGTGCTCTTAATGGCTGAACCATCTCTCTAGCCTGGAGAGACCTCTTTCACTGCCAGGCAATGGTGGTATACACCCTTAAATCCTGCACTCTGAAGGCAGAGGTAGGCAAATCTCTGAGTTTGATGCCAGCTGGTCTACAGAGTGAGTTCCAGGACAGTCAGGGATACACAGAGAAACTGTCTTGAAAAACAAACAAACAAACAGAACCACTCAGGTTGCTGTGGGCAACAATGTAGAGTTGGGCCTCCATCCCTGTTGCTACTGACAGTCCTGTGTGGGTTGTTTCTGATATCATCAACCAAATTTCATCTATCTATCCATCTGTCTATTCATCCATCCATCCACTTACTCATGTATGGTTGTTTGAATAGATATGACCTCCATAGATTCATGTGTTTGAATGCTTAGCTATAGGGAGTAGCACACTAGGAGGTGTGGCCTTGTTGGAGAAAGCACACCATTGTGGAAGGGGGCTTTGGGGTCTTACATGCTCAAATTACACCCAGTATAGTACATAGTCTCCTCCCGTTGCTGTCAGATCAAGACACAGAGCTCTCAGCTCCTTCCCCAGCACCGTGTCTGCCTGCATGCCGCCATACTTCCCACCATGATGATAATGGACTGAACCCCTGAAACTGTAAGCCAGCCCCAGTTAAATGTTTTTCCTTTAAGAGTTGCCATGGTCATGGTGTCTCTTCACAGCAATGAAACCCTAAGGAAGATACATTGCATGAATGTATGCGTGTCTTTACATGATCTATCATCTTTCTATTTGTTCTTTTGACACCTAACAAGGACCTGCTCTGTAGCATGCTGAGAGCACTTTATTTTATTTTATTTTAATTTTTTGAGACACAGTTTTCTATCCCTCTGGCTATATGTAGTCAAGGAGGCTCTTGCATGCTCCCCCGTGCAAGGTTCATAGTCCTGTACTATGCTTGTATTATGTACAATGCTCGGTTTGTGTGGTGGTGAGGATTGAACTCAGGTCTTTACAAGTGGTAAAGCCCTTCCTTGTCTGATGTCTATGCGGCTCTAAATTCAATCTCCAGTTTTTGGTTTTTTTTTTAAGAAAAGTTAAAATTGAAAACGAGACAACATGGTAGTGTCCCTCTAGCTGTTTGCTGAAAGTATGCTGTATGAGGTAGGGATGATAGAGCCTATTACTTGAGATACTGAGGCAGGGGGATTGCTTGAGTTCAGGAGTAGGAGGCCAGCCCAAGTGGCATGGTGGCTTTTTTTTTTTTAAAGCTTGTATAAATGTTCCTTCCCTCAAAAGCTCTTCCCTGAGCAGGCGGTCAAACCGCTTTTGATGTTCATTCCTATATACTTCTAATTTCTCGTCAGAACACTTGTCACAGTTTGTCGTAGTAGTCTGACCTTTTCTCTTACGTTTATTTAGTGTATGAATATGAATGTGCATACATGCCACAGTACACACGTGGAGCTCAGAGGACAATGCGCAGGCCTTCTCTCCTTCCTGCTTTACATGGGTTCCATCTGTCGGGCCCCGGCATTGTATTGTTCTTGGTATATTTATTTGATGAATGTGTCCCTTCCGGTTGCCTGGAAGCTCTGTGGTGACAAAGCCTCAGCCCAATTTGCTGATGAGTGACCACTCAACACCCAGTCTAAGTCTAGTACAAGGCATGTCCTCGGTTGACAAGAAATGAACACGTTAACATAAGTACCCACCATACACAGGAATTATAGGATTTTGTGCTAAATTAATGATTCTCTAAGTGTTTCCCTTGGGCTAGCAACAGATTCAACATTTGAGATCTCATTAGAAGTGAAAATTCTTCGCTTCACTTCACTCAGGATGAGAAAATAGGTTGTTTTTGTTATTTTTGTTTTTTTGTTTTTGTTGTTGTATTTTTCTTTTTTTCTTTTTGTTTTAAACAAGGTCTCACTTTATAGACTTGGCTGGCCTGGAACGTTCTATGTAGATCAGACTAGCCTCAAAGTTACAAAGATGTGTTCTACGACACCTGGTTGGAAATGAAACTTGATATCAATGGTCAGCAATCTGAGTGTTAACAAATGTAGTAAACTAACAGATGGCCATTATATGGAGCCTTAAACATCTATGGATTCTTGTTTCTTAAGTCTGTGTAGCCTGATGCTTAGCTAGTGCCCCATCCATCATGTCTTCTGACAGATTCTAGTCTGGATTTTTTTTTTTTTTACCAAGACCCATATGGAAATGGCAGGAAAGCTCCAGGGAACTTAGGTGCCCTGGCTTCCACTGAGCCTAGGCTAACACAGGACTGTCCTAGCAGTATCTTACAGAACAGTGTCTGAAAGGTCATTCCCAACCCTTTCTTTTATTGGCCAAGACCTCAGTGTCTTTCCCAGTAGCACTTCTGGGTTTGGATTCAAACGTCATTCTTAACATTTCTGTCGAAGCTTCACTTGATTTCGGCTGTCATTCACCTACCCTATTCTATGCTGTTTAGTCCCAAAGATATAAACTGAGGTGAGGGATCTTTCTAAGTCTACCCCGTTGCACTCAACTGAATAGAAACATTGGGGTTTAGAACATCTCGGATTTGATTGGTGGAAAAGTCAGTCAGGACCTCACGGGGAAAGGAGATTGAGAAAGTGGGTAGGATGTCCTCTGGAATTTTGGTGCTCCATTTAAACCAGGTGTATTGTGACATGACATGACTTTCCTAAAGTGGAAGTCTCAGTCCCCACCTTCACCCACTACTTATGACAAGTAAAAAAGGAGCGTTCTGCTGAGATGGAGAGGCAATGTGAAGAAGTGGTTTCCTCTAATGTCAGTGTATTAGTCTCATTTTACAAAGTATTTTTTTAAAAAAATAACTACTATAAAACCATGAAAAAACAAGATTCCATTGCTAATTTGTTTGTCCTGTGGTTCCTTTGTCTGGTTTTAGATCTTATGATTTCTTTTGTTAACAGAAAAAAAAAAACATGAAAAAAAAGTCTGTGTAGCCCTGGCTGTTCTGGGCTTCACTCTGTAGACCAGGCCTGCCTCTGCCTCCTGGGTGCTAAGATTAAAGGCGTGTGCCACCATGCCCGTCTGAGGATGGCTTTTAGCACAGAGGCAAGAGCAGTTCTCTCTGGTTTGCAGAACACTTCCCGGAGAAGGGGCTATTTCCTAGGGAAGCTTCCAGGTTCATAAACAGAAAAGCAACTGGGACAGAAAACCGTACATCCCAAGGCGGCACGTAACAATACATCAGTCTGGATCTTGAGTGGCTCTGTCTGTAAGTAGCTCTGTGGTTCGCTAAGCGTGGCATGAGATGGGAGTGTGGGCAGAGGTCTCAATGCCACGCGTTAAACAGGGAGTGTGTGTGTATCTTACCCCACACCCCCACATACCCCACAGCCTCAGCCCCCACTCCCCACCCCACCCCCGCCCCTACAACCCCACACCCCTCCAACTTCTGCTCTCCCTATCTGGATTCACTTCCAAGCTCTGTGTTCCCGGGCGCTATCCCCTCCTGAATCTCCCTCACCCCCCCACCCCCCTTTGTGAGTGAGACAGCCTAGCTGCTGGTCCAGCCCTACTGCACCTTCCCCTGGTGGAGCCCATTGATGTCTGCCTTGCCTGAACATGCCTGGTTTGTAGCTTTGAAGCTTACCACGGCCACCAGGATGCTGGGGAAAGGCCAGGATGCTGGGGCTCTCCCAGGGAACTTTGCCAGGACACCCAGTAGCTGGTTGATATGGAACTTCCAGGGCTTCAGTAACGCGGTTCCTCTCCTGGGAGACTTCCGGCTCTGGGAGAAAGTGACATCAGAGGCCAGGCTTCTCTGGACTACTCAGTGCTCCCCACCATGAGTGCTACACACACACACACACACACACACACACACACACACACACACACACACACAAAACAAAAAACCCCTAAATGTTACTTTTTTTTTTTTTTAAGAAAGAGAAGGAGGTCATTAGAGAACCACCTTCTCATCAGTATTTGGTTTGACTCTGCCTTTTGTCTACCCTGAGCTTTGTTTTAAAGACCAAGGGGTGAACTGAGAATAGGACCCCCATTGAAGGAATCAGAGAAAGAACTGGAAGAGCTTGAAGGGGCTCGAGACCCCATATGTACAACAATGCCAAGCAACCAGAGCTTCCAGGGACTAAGCCACTACCTAAAGACTATACATGGACTGACCCTGGACTCTGACCTCATAGGTAGCAATGAATAGCCTAGTAAGAGCACCAGTGGAAGGGGAAGCCCTGGGTCCTGCTAAGACTGAACCCCCAGTGAACTAGATTGTTGGGGGGAGGGCGGCAATGGGGGGAGGATGGGGAGGGGAAAAAAAAACAAAAACAAAACAAAACAAAAAAAGACCAAGGGGTGAGCCATTCCTGGGGGCACATATCTTTGATCCTGGCACTCAGGAAGCAGAGGCAAGTGGATCTGTGTGAGGCCAGCCTGATCTACACACTGAATTCCAGGCTAGCCAGAATGAGACCTTGTTTCAAAAACAAATCAAAGGTTGAGAGTTGTGTTTTGATGGGGCTCCTGGTATCGGGACATGGGGTGGGGGACATGTGGACATGTTCCCCAGGTGTGAGATTATTTATTTTTAACTTTCTGGTTGTTCTGTTGATGGAACCCAGGGCCTGGTGGACAATAGGCAAAGCCGCTTCCACTGAGCCCAGCCCTCAACCAGAATTCCTTTGTGTGGCTCAGTCCTTGAGGATGGAGACCTTGTGGAGGAAGAGCTGAGATGAGAGTAAACCCCGACTCTTTGACCTGTGACCCTCACTCTCCCCAGACAACCAAGGCACCGAGGGGCTAGCCACTAAAACCTGACAATTTGGCCCAGTGACTGGACAATGCCAGGCTCCAGTGAGGACCCTTATATCCTCCTGAGCTGGTAGATAAACTGAAAAAAGAAAAAAAAAAAAAGATAAACTGACACTCTGAGTCCTCACCAGGGGTCAGCGGCTCAGGGCAGGCCCTCCCCACTGGCTCCCACACCCGTGGCTTAAATCTGAGCCAATGTTGCCTCAGGCTCCCTATGGGACACCAACCTTGGTCTAACTCCTCACCGCGAGGAGCTGGGATGGCTTCCTGGAATAAGAAAGCTTTGACTGGAAGAGCAGTTTTGTCAGAGTCAGAGGGAGGAGGTGTCAGCAGACTGAGCAGGAAAACACACTCTGGGTATGAGTAACAGACGGCAGGCGAAAGAGTTTCCAGGTTAAAAGAGAAACCAGGACACATGGAGTGGGCTTGTCTCCTCTCCAGAGGACAGGCTGTGGTCTGCCTTGACGTTGTTACCACAGATGGGCTAAGGCTGCTGAATGCATTGGTTCCAGACCTGGGATTCGGCTATAACTGAGAGCAGAGGTTGGAGGGAGGGGTAGAGGAGACCACCTAGATGCACGCCGGTGTCCTGAGAGAGGGTTTGAGGTAGATGGCTAACAGGTAAAGGCAAGCCCCGCAGCCCTAGTTTGATTCCCAGAACTCATGTTAGGTAGAAGGAGAAACCAGACTCTGCCCTCCATGTGTGTGCCACATCCCCCCTCCCCCACATACGCGCACAAACACACACACACACACACACACACACACACACACACACACACACACACACACACGAAGGAATCCAGAGTGGAAGCACTTAGAAGCAGAGTCCCCTCTGGGCTGAGCTTGAAGCACTTGGGCCTCCACTCTTTCAGAGAGATGCTTCCTATCCCAGTTCTCCCACGCTCCTTGTTTTGGAGTCAGCATCAGTGTTTCAGGGCAGAAAAGGCCAAGGTCGCCAGATGTGCTGCAACACTGGATGGTATTGAAAAACCCAGACCATCCTCTCGCTGGATCTGTTCCTGGGAGCAGAAAAATGATATGGAAAGCCTCCTGAAGCAGGCGATCTTTGCTGTCTTTTGGCCACCACTGTCCTCTTGGAGGTTGGTTTGAGTGTATATGATGGAAGATTCATCACAAGTGCAGCGTGCTCAGTTCATGGCTGGATACCTGCCCTTACCACACAGGTCCTGAGGCAGGAGGTTGATTGGTCACAGGTCTCTTGCCTTTCTCCCCTCTGACACCCAGTGCCTCAGCAAAGAGGCACCCACCAGATTCAAGTCTCTTTGCCTTGACCTTTCCAGACTCTAGGACTATAAAAAATAGATCTGTATACTTTATAAATGACTCAGTCCCAGGTACAGATGGGGAGCGGTTTGCAGAACAGTCACTTACGCAAGTTCAAAATGATACAGAGTTCAGACACCAGCTAACTGCTGCCAACAGCCTCTGGCTCTCCTCTGCCATTCTGCACTGTTTTCTATGCTCAGGGTCCACTTCTCTGAAAGCATGAACGTACGAGCTATGCCTCAGGCTCTGTCTTCTAGAGATTGGCCCAGAACAATCTTCTGAGAGCTTCTCTTTTCCTGAAACAGTTGTTCCTCCTGGAACTAAGGTTCTCAGAACACTCCGGAAATGCCGTGCTAGAAACCTTTGCCTGTAGGTTCCTCAGACTCCCCATGTCCAAGACTGAATTAGCCTTTTCCTTCTTCCTGTGTATGTCTTCCTTTTCTGGCCTTCCCTAGCTCACTGCCTAGTATCACATTTGCCTACCACCTTTGCAATCTGGATGTCTTTTAAGAAAATAACTTTGAGGTATTGGTATGTGGCTCTGGACCTTGGTAGTGTAAATCAAGCTAATCTGGAACTTATAATGATCCCCCTGCCTCTGCCTTCTGAGTGCCAGGATTAGTTCAGCTCAACCACTTCCTCCTTAAGTGTCTCCTCCCACCCCCCAGGGTCTCATGTAACACAGGCTGGGTTTGAACTTACTGTAGCTGCGGGTGATCTTGACTTCCTCTTCCCTCGAGCCCAAGTGCTTTTACCATCCCAGTTTCTGGGTATCATCCTTGTCACCTTCCTCCTCTCCTCTGACCTGCCTCCCTTCCTCCCTCCTCTCCTCTGACTCACTAACAATTATTCATTGTTTGTTAAAGAGGCAGTGTACTAATGGGGGAGGGGTTGGAGGCTCCCTCATGCCTGCAATCTTAGCACTTAGGAAGCTGTGACAGGAGGATTGCCATGAGTTTCAGGTCCAGCCTGGTCTACATAGTGAGTTTCAGACCAGCCTGGGCTACAGACTAAGACCCTATCTCAAAAGACAAACAAATATGTCAGGTGGTGATGGCACACACCTTTAATCCCAGCACTTAGGAGGCAGAGGCTGGCAGATCTCTACGATTTCTAGTCCAGCCTGGTCTACAGAGCAAGTTCCAGAACAGCCAGGGCTACACAGAAAAACCCTGTCGCAAAAACCAAAACCAACCAACCAAACAACAACAACAGAACTAGAGTAAGTTTAAAGGGACTTGGGGCTCTCGTTTCAACTTAAAAGTTCAAAAGACAGCAATAAACATTACAGATTTATTTTTATCATCTTTGGAGGCTAGCAGCCTGACATCAAGGTATGGAGGTAGGGCGAGGGGCTGGAGAAACGGTTCATCGGTTAAGAGCACCACCTGCTCTTCTGGAGGACCTGGCTTCTATTCCCAGTACCCATGTGGTTGCTCATAACTATCTGTAACTCCAGTTCCAGGGGATTTAGTTCCCTTTTCTAGTCTTCACAGCCATCAGGAACACATACATGCAGTCAAAACACTCATACGCACAAAATAAAAAATAAAAATAAAAATATCTTTTAAGTATCATCAGGAACCCTTCCATGAGCTGCCTCAGTCTTGGGCTGCATGGGAGGGGGGTGCAGGCTGAACACCAGCAGTTATCTAAACCCCCTGCTTCCCAACCAGGAGCTGCCCCATGCTCCTCCTCCTGTGCCTCCTTCGCCTCGATATAGACTGTAACCCAAAACTGGATCGGAAAAGAAACTTCCATTCATACACAGCTGTTAAAGGAGGGCCAACTCACGTAGGACCCAAATGTATCTTCTAAGCAATGGGCACTCCTTTCCTACCTCTGAGAAGCAAAAGGCCAAATAAAAAAGTATAGACCCGGCCCAAAGTCACAGGCACTCAGTGTGCAGGGCATGGGAGGAAAACGCCCTGGAGAAGGGGTGCAGAGAGAGAGAGAGCCAGAGATGAAGCGGCTTGTAGGGAAGCATGCCGAGAACGGGTTGTAACCAGTGCGGCCGCCCTTAGTGCTGATGAATGAATGAACACTAATGTGTCTTCATGCACACTCTGAGATGCTTTGATGGCCGAACGAGTCGTTCAACAATACCACGGTGTAAGCTAATGCAAGGAATGGAACGGGAGAAATACAGTATCAGCAGGGTCGGCCCTTCCGGCTCCTGGACAACCAGTCCTGTGCCTGTTTTGGCTTGAAGTGCTTCACTCCAGCTTCTGCTTCCTTTGTCCTGTGGCTTCTCCTTGTGGGTCTCTGTGTCTCTTCATGGCCAGAGCACTCAGACAAGCTCTCGTCATTTCAACTTAAAAGTAATTACATGTGTCATGACCCTATTTCCAAATAAAGTCACTGCCTGAGGTTTTGTGAGGTAGGAGCTCAACACATCTTTTGGTTTAATTGTGAGTGTGTGTGTGTGTGTGTGTGTGTGTGTGTGTGTGTGTGTGTGGACAAAATTCAACCCACAACAGGGAGAAAATGATCTGATTTTACGTCATGTTCAAGGGCTGCTTTGATTTAATTAGCTTTTCTTTGCTTAGAGAAGGAGACACAAGCTGGTGAACCAGAAGTAAATTTGTCTTCCAAGCATGTTGGTCAAGCCAGAGTCCTTTCCATCCCCCCACCCCCCGTGTTGTATGCCTGCCACTTTACAAAACCACATTGTCTTTCTGTCTGGAAGGAATTTGCATTCGTGACATTTTGGTTAGAACTAATGGCCTCAGAAAAGTGCTTCACCATTTTATTCTCTTAGAGCCAGAACTCTTCCCAGGCCCAGACAAGTATGCTCCCATCTCACTGACCCAGACAGAAAGGGTGGGGTGGGCGGCTCCTGGGATCACAGTTTGAAAGTAGTGGAGCCAGGACTCCAAGCCCGGTCTAGCCTCCCACCAGGACAGCAGCTCAGAGACTCTCATGCTTCTTTCTCCTTTTCCCAGGTATTTAGAGTACTACCTTTTAAATCCATTAGGCTCTCCTCTTCCCCAGTGTAGTTAAAACGCTAACATTCTCCAGGCTAAAGACTACAAGCAGGTGCCTTCCCAAAGGGAGGCCTTTACAGATGTCCCTCCAGAGAGAAGAAAGCACAGTGTGTTGTCCACACTGCCAAAGTCTGGTTTTGACCTTGGCTAAATTTTCTTCGCCAAGTAAGGCTGAGGAGGTATGGGAGGAAGAGGAAGGGAGGAGGCAGAGAAAGGAGAGGCAGCAAAGCACGGCTGCTGAGGCAGTCTGCACTTCCTCTGTGGCTGCCGCTAGGTCCTTAAGCTGGCTCCGAAGCTGTGCACAGCATTAATCTTTGTCCTTCAGACTGAGCAGAAGGAAAATATTTTCATCTTTATGAACCTGTGGCCTGCCTTTGGGCCAGGGAGGGAGGGGATTTATGTTTACATCTTCCCAGTTGCCTTAAGGTCAAAATGACCACTGTGGCAAAGTGACATCTTCACAGTAGACTCCCATGGCCTTGACTTTACTCAATAATTTACTTAGTAATTCTAGACGAAATATTTTTGGAGGTGGTGAGATGTTAGGCTGTCAACTTGGTTACAAAGTAGGCTAGTAATTCTTTCACTGATCTACCCTCCAGTCTCTGTTCAGCTTTTATTTATTTTATTATTTTTGAGATGAGATCTCACTATGTGGCTTTAGCTGACCTGGAACGCCCTGTGTAGACCAGGTTGGCCCTGAACTCAGAGAGATCTGTCTGTTTCTGTCCCCTAAGTGCTGGGATGAAAGTCATGTGCCACCATGCCTGGCTCACCTTAAAACAACTTTTGTGTGTGTGTAGGTGTTTTGCCTGGTTTATATGTCTGTCTGTCTACCACTTTTAGATGACTTGTGACTGCATAGGCCGGGAAAGGGTGTTGGATCCCTTGGAACCAGAGATGGTTGTGAGTCAGCATGGGTGTGGGGAATTGAATCCAGGCCCTTTGGAAGAGCAGCCAGGGCTTTTGTTCACTGAGCCTTCTCTCCAGCCCCCTCCCTTCAACGTTTAATTCTGTGTTCTTGTTCAAGAGGAGTAGAATGTGCTGATGCCGTATATGTGATGAGGGAGTGTGTATATGTGTGTTTGTGCATGCATGCATACATATGCATACATATATACATACATATACATATATACACATACATATACATACACACATACATACATATATATATGTATATATATATATATATATATATATATATATAATTTTTCCTTGGATAAAGAGGAGTCTGGTCTCGAGTATGACAATTCTCTTGCCTGGAAGGGAGTACTTGTTGCTTAGCGTGCTCACTGGCGTGACTCCCTGCCATGGTTGACTGATCAGGACGTGTGCCGGAAGAAGGGTGGTTGCCTTTTATACTCCAAATACCCAATAAACTCCTCCCAGGAATGGCTCTGGTCCTTTTCCCTGTGCCCTTCCCTGGTATCCCAGGCCTTAACTGTCTACTTTGTAGCTCTTTCCTTTTTCTCAGCTGCTATCATTTTTTCTATATTTACTTTTGGTGCTAAATGTAGAACACTTCTCTTTCCACTTCTCTTTGGTAAACTCTTTCACATGCCCCCCTTCCTTCCAAAACTATAAATATCCACCTATGTCTTTTTACTGTTTTTATGATTTCATGTTGTACATGCAAATCTTTATGCCATCTGGAATTTAGCCTAATGCTAGCCAGGACTGAGCTCCATCCAAATTAATTTTATTCCTAATGGCGAGGTTTTCATGTGTGGGCTTCTTAAGTATGACTCAATTCTCAGAGCTCCATAAAAGCTTCAAAGTCAAGCACTGAGAAGCTAAACTATAACTCAGCCAGCTCTTAAAGTCTGTTCCATTACCACTCAGCCAGAGACTGACACCTCCATGCTTCTCAGGGGAGAAGCTCGGAGTGTTTGCAAAGGAGGAGAGCTGAGGTGGAGGTGAAGCTTACAGAGAGCTCTCTGGAGAAGCCAAACACTTGCGGTATTCCTGCCACCAGGCACTGCCTCCTGGGATACAGGACCCAGCCTTGCAAGCAGCATTGCTGGTCTCCGGTGCCACTCCTTAATTGGATTTTCTTGCTTTAGTTTCCCAAGCCCTTTCTCCACTGGTCCAGCTCTGAACCGTGCCTGCTTTGACACTCCTAACGGACACATAACTCTAGAGAAATGTATTCGAATTTAGTTTTTGAGACAGGGTCTTATGCATCCCATAGCTTAAAACTTGTTATGTAGCCGAGGCTGGCTTTGAACGTTCTTAAAATTCTTATTTTTTCTGATATTTTTTATTTTAATTTTATGTGAAGGAGTGTTTGCTTTCATGTATGTCTGTGTACCAAATACATGCAGTGACCGTAGAGGCTGGAAGACGGGGTCTGAGTCCCTGCATCTAGAGTCATAGAGGGTTGTGAGCCACCATGTGAGTGATGGGAACTTATGCTGGGTCCTCTGGAAGAGCAACCAGTGATCTTAACTTTGACTCTTAACCCCGTGCTCCCATTTCCCCAGTGCCAGAATTACAGGTGCGGTCTCTAAACTTTATTTTATGTTTTGGTTCTTTTTTTCGGAGCTGGGGACCGAACCCAGGGCCTTGCACTTCCTAGGTAAGCGCTCTACCACTGAGCTAAATCCCCAGCCCCCGGTCTCTAAACTTTAAACTCAACACACACACACACACACACACACACACACACACACACACTGTTTCATTTGATTTAAGAACAAGAACAACAACAGAAAAACCCAGCTGGCATTATTGGTTCCATTTCTCAAATGATGAAACTGAGTTTCAGAGAGGGGAAATGATTTATTTAAGGTCACAAAGAGGAAGCCCTGTTCAGAAGCCTGGGCACAACGGGTTAACTTCGGCGAGAAGAACCCCTCTGTTGGTTGGCATCTCTTAGTTTTCGAAGTTAGTGGGGTTGAGTGGGGGTTTTCCATTTGAAACTGCTTTCTTTTTAAAGAATGATTTTAAATTCTGCGTATATGAGTGTAGGCATCGTAAAGTCAGATCTCCCACCCTTTGATGTAGTTTCTTACAATACCCGCCTCAGCCCTTTGGCTCTAGGGCAATGGTTTCCTTCCAGGCAACCTCCAATGTCCAGCTCCCTTACCCTTGCCTCTTCCTGCCCTGAGAATCCCTCCAGGGCTCTCTGCCTTCCTCCAGGCTGTTGCTTCATGAAGGGAGAGATGAGCTCAACATCTGCCTTCCTTTCTTTAGTCTCCAGGGTCTGATGCACACATGGTCTGTCACCCATACTTGTCTAAGTACACTTCGCATTACTCTGACAAAGCACCAACGGCTGACACTAGCCGTGCCATGGTTTGGTTAGTTCTCGAGGTTCAAGAGCATGACGCCAGCATCTGCTTGGCTCTCGGGAGGGCCTTATGGCAGATGGAACCATAGAAATAGGAATGGGCGGCAACCGTGGTTCACGCGGAAGAGGGGAACGATACTGCGGAATAGTTCTCTGGGCTATAGTTGTTGGTATTCTGTCTAAGCTCCACCCCCAAAGTTGCCCGGCAACAGCCAGCAGTGCCTTACTATAAAGGGGGCTGCTTGCCCCCTCCTCTCCCTCTTGCTCTCTCTTGCTCTTTGTTCTCTTCTCTTCCCTGCTTTTCCCCTCTTCCCTGTCCCTTCTCAGCCCATCCACGTGCCCGTGGCTGGCCTCCTCTATTTATCCCCCCTTCTACTCTTCTTTTCTCATTAAACCTCTCCATGTGGAACCATGTTGACTTGGTATGCTTTGTCCAGTGGGAGCCAAGATTGAAACCCCAACACACGTGATGCAGCTAGCATGAAGACAGCCCTAGGTTCCAACCCCAGTAGCTACCCCACCCCAAAGTAAGAAAGAACCAGGGATTCAGGGAAGGGGTCAGCCTGGCTTATTCTTGTTGGGGCGTGGTGCCATCTTGCCTGTATCTAAGCACCAGGAAGCGGTAGCTGCCGGAACGCAAGTTCAAGTTCAGCCTTGGCTATGTAGTAAGACCTTGTCTCAGACCAATGGCTGTAGATGTGTTAAGTGGTAGAACACTGGTCTAGCATGCACGAGGCTCTCTGCGTTCCATCCCAGCACAAGGTAGAGTGCAGGATATGAGGATATATAACTCTTTTCTCAGGGGAACTGATCTAGTCCCACCACTGAAGCGTTCATCCCCACAGAGGTCATCGACTCTTTGCAGCTAGACTTAATTAGCCCCTGGCGGGCTCCACCTAATCTACCTCATCACTGTCAGACTAGAAAAGGGAACGAAGATTCCAGCCCGTGATCCTCTGGGGGCGAGCCGAGGCATATATTAAATAAGCGTAAGAAGAAAAGCAATTGTGTGTGTGTGTGCCAGTGTGCAAGTGTGTGTGCTTGTGTGTGTATGCCTCTGCGTATGTGTGTTTGTGTGTCTGTATGTGTGTGGCTAACATGTTAGTCTTGGATCTTGCAGTGTTTAGAATCTATCAATCTATCATTGTGAATCTTTACCCGAAGATGATATAAGGTGTAGGAAGAAGCATAAAAGTGATCATTCCTAGGCTGGCAAGATGACTGACCAGGGAAAAGTTCTTGCCGCCAAGATTGAAGAACTGAATTCGATCCCCAGGAGCCATACGGTGGAAGGAGAGCGCCAGCTCTACAAGGCTGCACTCTGAGGTCTATGAGTGCTATACTTATGCCCACACTCACAATGGTATGTAAAATAATTGTAATTTTGAAAAATCTTCTGACTTGTATTTTAGATGATGATCTTGGGACATATCTCTTGTTTTTAAAAATCATTTTGTACTTTAAGAATCAATCACCACTGGGTTCGGTCCCCAGCTCTGAAAAAAAAAACAAGAATCAATCACCAGTTTCTTTTATCTTGTGTGTGTGTGTGGGGGGGGTTGTTATTGGTGATAGAATTTGACTTCACAAATGACCATACTTCGCTACTCACTGGACCATTTCTCCAGCTGTTTCTCCTTCTTAGTATTTCGTTTTGAGATGGGTCTCTCTAAGTTACCCAGGCTAGCCTGAATAAACGCAGTAGCCCAGGATTGGCAAGCTTAGGCTTCAGCTTCTGAACAGCTAAGAATATAGGTGTGCATCGTAGGGGGAGCAAATGCCTTCATTTTCACACCGAGGGTCTTTGTTTTGCCTCACAGACAAAAGGGTCTCATGTTTCCCAGACTAGCCAAGAGGACCTAAAATTTAGGCTCCTTCTACCTCCACCTCCCAAGTGCTGGTTCACTGAGCCCAGTTATATGCAGTGCTGAGGTTTGAACACAGAGCATCGTGAATGGTAAGCAAGCCCATACTAACTGAGCCGCATCCCAGGACACAGAGTTTAGCATCTCAGTCATTTTCATGTGCCCAGGGAGTAGTGCTTAACATCTACACTGTTGTTCCACCAATCTCCAAAGTTTGTACATCTTAAAAGCCTACGACTTTGTACTGATTACACAACTCTCACGTTTTTTTTTTCCTGACTATCGAACCTGGAAACCTTCATTTTGCTTTGCATCTCTATGAATTTGACTCGTTTAAGAAACTCATAAAAGCAGAATCATGGGCTGGAGAGATGACTCAGAGGTTAAGAGCACTGACTGCTCTTCCAGAGTCTTGAGTTCAAATCCCACCAACCACATGGTGGCTCACAATCATCTGTGATGAGATCTGATCCCTCTTCTGGTGTATCTGAAGACAGCAAACTATTGTAATAAATATGTAATAAATAAATAAATTTATATATAATAATAAATAAATCTCCTAAAAAATACAAATACAGCATACCTTTTAAATGACTGGCTTATTTCACTTCTCCTAATGTCCTCCATTTTCATTCTTGCGTGTGTCAGAATTTTCTTCTTTTGAAAAGCCTGAAAAACATCCTATTTTGTTTAATTTTCAACTTTTTAATTAATTTTTAATTTCTATTTTTGTTATTTCTGATTGTAGTAATTTTGATCAGAGAAGGCTTTTTGGGGGGGGAGTAATAAAGGCAAACATTTAATTGGGGCTAACATACAGGTTTAGAAGTTTAGTCCGTTATCATCAGAGAAGGAAGCATGGCACCATGCAGTCAGACTTGGTGCTGGACAGGAGTTGAGAGTTCTGTATCTTGACTGGAAGGCAACTAGGAAAGACTGACCACTAGGCAGCAAGGAGGAGGGTCTCTTCCACAGTGGGGTAACCTGAGCATAGAATGTCTCTAAAGCCCACCCACACAGAGACACACTCAGAGAAGACTTTTTTGAACTTAGTCTACCTTTTGAAATGTATTGAGTTGGGGGGGCTTATGCTTTGGGGTTTTTTGTTTGTTCGTTTGAGACAATGTCTCTCTTTCACTGTGTAGATCAGGCTGGCCTCAAACTCAGGGAGCACCCTGCTGAGTGTGTACCACCACACCTGCCTGGCTGGGCTGTTTTGAGTTTTGAAATGGTCATTTTTTAAAATGGTTTATGGGTACCTGCCAAAGGAATATAATATATTATTGATTTTCAAAGTTTGGAGTTTGATATATTTTAATTCAACCTATCTTGCTAATTAATAAATCATATATTCTATGTTTGCCTTTATTGTTTGATTTATTAATTAATCATAGGCTGAGAGAGTTGAATTAAAATTACCTACTGTTAGACTGTGGTGTCATTCTTCCTAGCACTTGGGGCAGAGACAGACTGATCTCTGAGTTTGAGACCAGCCTGGTCTACAGAGTGAGTTCCAGGACAATCAGGGCCTTACAGAGAAACCCTGTCTCAAAAAAAAAAAAAACAAAAAAACAACCAAACCACAAACCACACCAAAAATCTTCTACCATTGGGGAATGGTGGCACACGTCTTTAATCCTAGCACTCTGGAGGCAGAGTCAGGTGGATCTCTGTGAGTTTGAGGCCAGCCTGTTCTACAAAGGGAGTTCAGGACAGCCAGGGCTCTATTATACAGAGAAACCTGTCTTGAAAACAACAACAAAACAAAACAAAACAAAACAAAACAAAACAACAACAACAACAGCAACAACAACAACAACAACATCAGCAATAAACCCATGCTGTTGGGGCTGGAGTGATGACTCAGCAGTTAAGAGTGCTCTTCCAGAGGATCCAGTTCCTAGTGCCAGTCTGGGTGGCCTACAATCTGACCCGTCTAGCTTCCATGGGCACCTGCTCTCACAGGAACAGATACATACACATAACTAAATATAATGAAAGTTAACTCCCTAGGCCTAATTTCTGTTCACTTCTCCCTGTATTTCCTGTCAATGTCAGTTTATGAATTCTGATGCTATATTTTCTCATGCAGAGATATTTACGACAGAGCCCAACCTTTGTCATCATGAAGTCTTCTTTTGTGTCTTTTCTAGCGTGTGTTGTGTGTGTGTGTGTGTGTGTTAACCTTGTCTAATAACAATGCAACCTCTATTTTCTTGTTGCTTCTATTCTCAGTGTGGCTTCTGTTTTTGTCTTCTTGTTTTTTCACCCGATGAACATTGTTGTACAAGCGTCTCTTGCACACTGTACTACTTGGGCTTAGTTTGGGACTCTCCACTGTTTTTTCAAGGCTGGGATTATTGGATCAAAGGGAAAGTCAGCTCTTGACCTCCTCTACCAAATAAATTGTTTTCCACAGGTTGCATGAGCCCTATCCTGACACTGAATGTTTAGAAGCAAACCCTCTCTCAGTCCCTGCAGGATGGCTATTATAGCACTGGCTGCTTAAATTTTTAATAGCTGGAGATGGGACCTCATTGTCCAACCCCACCCCCACCCCCACCCCCAGCTTTGTCAATTTCCACTGTAAGTTAAGAGAGAAGAAAAGATGATCTCAAAATGAGACGCTTTGTCTTGGCTATCCCAGTGAGCTTGATGCTGGATAGTGATGTTTTTTATTTTATTCCTGGTTGCCATGGAGAAACCAGATCAACCTCTTCCCATAAGTTCTTCCACCCAACCTTTTGCTTTTCCTGGGAGACATTATCTCTGTCCCTTAATTTCTAAGGGGAGGGGTTGGGGATTTAGCTCAGTGGTAGAGCGCTTGCCTAGCAAGCACAAGGCCCTGGGTTCGGTCCCCAGCTCCGGAAAAAAAAAAGAAAAAAAAAAAGAAAAAAAAAAGAAAAAGATTTCTAAGGGGAAACAGGCTTTTGGCAGCCATGTTTCCAGCCCTGCAATGAAGCCATTGCAAGGAGCCTGATGTGTGGAGGGGAGCAGACATTCACAGAAGGAAGAGAACAGGCCCTGCAAGACTCTCTGATTGTGGTTGTCCAGAAATGTATATCATAAACCAATACACAGCCAATTGTTTTCCCCTAAGCTCACTTTGGGTTTCTGTCTGTTGCAACTCAGAAAGAGCCTTTAGTATACTTCTTAAGGCACCTGAGGGCAGTACACACTGCAGTCTCCCGTCAGACAGCCACCTCTCCAAAAACTCGAAAAGCTCTTGGATGTGTTCCTCTGACCCACACAGAATGATGGCAATTCAAAGGCAGCCAGATCCAGATACATACACCTCCTACACATACATGCGTTTCTACACACACACACACACACACACACACACACACACACACACACGATGGTCACACCAAGACTCAGGCCTGAGGAGAAGCCCTTGCTAGGCAGGATGCCATCCTGGAAATCTGCGCCATTCTCTGTACCACTGCCCTTTTCCTTCACTGCCCTATTCAGTAATTTCACTGATATATAATGAGTACCTGCCAAGAATCATGTCAGCCCGGAGGCCCCAAGAGAGTCAGCAAACAGTCTGTGCTGTCAAGGAAACTACAGTCCCAGTGCTGTGAGGCTGTCAGAAAGACAGCTCTGACTGAGGCAGTGGGATGAATGCTCAACAGATGTTTCTGTCAAGGGCTGCAGTTGCTCACAGGCTTTGTCTCTTGTTGTCCGAGACAGTTGTCTGGCTGGTTGACCAGCTGCCCCACATGCCATCACCAGAAAGGCTTCCTGAACACAGCTGTGCTAGCCCCTCTCTCTGTTCCTGCAGGCTGAGAATAAATTCCTCAGCCTAACAAAAAATGTGATTCCAGATAACTCCTTAGCCCCCTTTCTTAACCACATCACCCTCTGCTCCCCATATGTCCACAAACCTTCCAGTGTTCACCATTATTCTGATCAGCAGTCCCTGCCCCTCTTCCGCTGTCCTGGCTCCCCTGGCCCCCAGCCCCTATTCTTTTTTGCCTCTTCTATATGTCTTGCTGGATTGCACACACCTCCTAAGGTGTTAGGATAGCAGATGGGATTTTCTTCTCCTACGATGTCTCTGATAGTCTGACTGGAGTGTTGTATGGGAAAGGATCCCACGAATGTGCCCAGGTTCAGCGAAAGAGGAAAGGGATCCCATTGCAGTTTGCCATGGGTGTGAGGCCGGGAGTATGTGTGAGTGTAGCTTAGCTATAAGAACACATGATAGCATTAGTGAGGCCCTGGGGTCTACCACCAGCACAGCGAAATAAGTAGATTAAAAAAAGTTGGGAGGGGGTGCTTAAAATGGGTGAAAGGGGCAGGGAGTAAAAGCACTAAATGCCAGTAAAGGCCAAACTGGACAAGCTGAGTTCCATCTCCAGAACGCACACCGTAGAAAAACAGAACTGATTCCCACAGTTGCCTCTGACCTCGGCATTTGCATTGTGTTATGCGGGGCCCACACTCGTGTACACAGGCATGTAAATAAGTAAACGTAGCCACTAAATTAAAAGTAGTAAATAAAAAAAAATAAAAATGAAAGACAGCAAATAAAATAAAATAAAAAGCATTGTGTGTATAGGGAAAGAGCACCCAGCTCTAAAGCCAGTCTAATGTCACCTGTCCCCATGAAACCTTCTTAATTCCTCCAAGTGAAATTGATCTAATCTGTTTTTGAACTTTCATAATGCAGTCTCTGTGCTCCAGCACAGATGGCACCTGCCTTCTCACGGTGCGTGCGGTTTTCTGTGTTTGAGAGACAGGTGGTATCCTGTGGTGTACGAGACAGTCTGTTTACTGACAAGTTGGAACTGTGTGAAACCTCGTCGGTTCTTCCACAGAACGGACAGACGCACAGCTGTACAGCTGCACAGCTGCACAGCTGCACAGGTGCCTCAAGGTCTGGCTTCACACCCACCGGGCGTTTGTCCAGCAGGCTCTGAGGATGGTATTCTTGTGACCGTGTGTGAATCCGTGTGTGAGTCAGTGTGTGTGTGTGTGTGCATGAGTGTGTACATGTGTGTGTGCATGAGTGTGTATGTGAGTGCGAGTGCATGTGCACAAGCGCACGAGTGTGTGTGTGCATGAGTGTATGCGTGTGTGTGAGTGTGTGCATGTGTGTGCATGAGTGTGTGAGTGTGAGTGCATATGTACATGTGCATGAGTGTGTGCGTGAGTGTGTGCGTGAGTGTGTGTGTGTGTGTGTGTGTGTGTGTGTGTGTGGTGTGTAGGGGAGGCGTCAATGTCAGATGCTTTCATTTACTGTTCTCCACTGTATTTTTTGAGACAGGGTCCCTCTCTGAACCTGGAGCTTGCCTTTTGGGCTCATTGGCTGGCTAGAAAATGCTGAGGTGGTCCTCTTACCTCCACCTCATGCCTTCCAGCTCTGGGGTTACAGCACATGTCATGGCCCAGTTGGAATTGAACACCATGCTTATGAAGCAAGCGTTTTACCTACTGTGCCATCTCTTCAGACCTTTCTCTCTCTTTTCCTTCCTCCCTTCCTACCTCCCTTCTTACCTCTTCCCTTCCTTCCTTTCTTTCCTCCTTCCTTCCCTTTTCCTTTCTTTCTTTCTCTCTCTCTCTCTCTCTCTCTCTCTCTCTCTTTCTTTCTTTCTTTCTTTCTGAGACAGAGTTTCACTATGCAGCCCTGGCTGGCCTAGATCTCCATATGTAGACCAGGCTAGCCTTGAATTCACAGAAATCTGCCTACCTTTGTCTCCTACAGGCTAGGATTAAAATTATGTGCCCCCACCCCCATTGTCCTGGAGTGATGGCACACACCTTTGATCTTAGCATTTGAGAGGCAGAGGCAGGCAGATCTCTGAGTTCGAGGCCAGACTGGTTTACAGAGCAATTTCCAGGACAGTCAGGATTGCACAGAGAAACCCTGTCTCAATAAAACCAAATAAATAAATATCACCACACCCAGCACTTGCCCGATGTGTTTTGACAGTCTCACTAAGCTGTCTAGGTTGGTCTCCAACTTGTGACCTTTCTGCCTTCAGCCTCCCAAGTGTTGGGATTACAGGCCTGTGCCATGATAGCCAACCCTCCTTTTAAAGTCAAAATCATTTCCTGCGTGGTTACTTCTGTCTATCATGGTATTTGTGATATTCTTGTGGTCTGAGTTCCCAGCCCCTTTCATCTACCCCTCCCTTCAGGAAAACATTGTCCTGTCTCATTAGTGGTCAGCTCAGTGCTCAGTGCTAGGGATGCAAGATAGTCCCCTGCCTTGCAGACAATCTCTGGTTTACAGGGAATGGGGTGAAACAAGTCTTGAGACGGATGTGTGGCCTGGATGTGTGTGGCCCGTAAGAAAGAGCAGAGAGATTGTAAGGGAAGGCCTGGGGGTGGGGGTGGGGTGCAGTTTGTTGGCATAGGCACACCCACATGCTAAATTTCCTCTTCCTGCACCCCCTTTCACCTCGTTCCTGGGACTTCCACAGCTGTAAGCTCTGTGCTCCTCTGATCAGGGACCTACACTAGTAGAAAAGCATTTAAATAGCCTTTATGTAGCTCCCCCTCCACTCCACCCCGTTCTCATCCCCACACATGCACAAACAAGAGCTCAGCATTATTACCCTCCCACACCTGGGATCCGGCCGCTCGACTCCCTTCAATTCCCTGACTGCATTCATACCCGGGACCTTGGGCCTAGAAAACCAGCCAGACTCTTGAGCTGCACGGGCCCCCTGGTTTCCTGTCTCCAGGACTGGGTGGCTGCCATGGTCACCTGTGATGTCTTTAAATTATTACAGGGTTTTTAAAGTCACTGGCCAGGTCTCTAAGGCTTCTCTGCCTCTCTATCCTTGCCCCCTCCCCCCCAAACATCCCCCACCTTCCTACCCTGCTTGCAAACATATTGAGGCTGCCAGACTCAGCGGTAGAATCTTACAGCCTTTTTGGCAGGAGCCCGGCTGGCTCCAGAGAGCAGGCTAGAGGGAAATGTAGTGGATCACATTTCTCCGGCTTGTACCAAATATTATTCAGATGTAGCTTTGTCAGACACACAAATTGCTCATCCAACAAACACAGAAGGGCTAATCCCAAGGCATTTGTCAGAGCCGGGAAAGCCTAGGAAGAGAATAGCCACCAGAGGCCTTTGAGGCCTGGCCAGGTGAGGTTGGCCTGAGGGGAGATGGTGAGACCTATGTGTATTCCTGGGGTTTTTATTCCACAGAGGGCCTGAAACCTAGCACCAGGGCTTTGGGACTTGCTGTCATCACGGCATTCAAAGCCTACACTGGCGTGTACACTTCCCAACGATGAATGGCAATGGGGAAGTCCACACGCACCAGGCTGCCTTTGTAGGTAGACAGACCTTGCCCAAGTAACAATGGTCAGGTAGAATAGCTGGCTGTAAGGACTGTGTAAGCTACCACCACAAAACACACACTGCACTTATGCCTTTTGTAACTCCTCAGAACTCCCCGTCTCTCTTTAGCTTTGGCTGGCACGTGTGAATATGGTGGCTAGGATAGCAGGTTAAGGGACTGGTCTACACAGTGGCAAGCGGCAGAGACATGAGGTCTTCTGTTCATGCCAGAAGACTGGTCGTGCAGCTCGAGTCTTGCCAGCTCCTTCCTGCTGAGGCCTTATAACGCACTCTGGGAGCTCTCCCCTCTAGGGACTCAGCCCAGAAATGAGAGAAACCGGGCCTTATTCTCAGACCCAACATCTGCAGCCAGAGAGAGCAAGATGAGAGGAGGCTTCTGGAGACAGCCTGTGTCTTTCTCATGGCCTTGCCACAGGGTCTGCCTCACTACTGGTATCTTGACATATACTGAGGGGTCGGGGAGGGAGAGGCCTCTCCTGGAAGGAGGAGGCAGTGACTACAGCAAGGTAAGCAAATGAAAATGATTGCTTGGTTAGACATGGTAGTGCATTCATTTAATCCCGGCACTCTGATGACAGAGGCAGACAGAACTCTGATTTTGAAGCCAGTCCTGTCTGTCTAGAAAGTTCTGGGTTTGCCAAAGCTGCATGTTGAGACCTTGTTTTAAAAACAAACAAACCAAAAGGAAACCACAAAAAAAAAAAAAAAAAAAAAGCACACTCCACACCTGTGACCACCACCAGAATAATTGCTGACTTTTCTCTCGTTGAAATATCTTAAGGACTATATACCCTTTGGCAGCAATAAGGTAGAGAGAGCACTGTGGCCTGCAGATCTGGGGGAGGCAAGGGGTGTCCTGGTGCAGGTGATTCTGACCCAGTCAGGAAGACCAGGAGGGATTCCCAAGGTTGTTTCTACAGGACAGGGGTGGGTATGCTGTTCTTATTACTGCTCAGAGAGAAGAGATAGTATTTTAGTCTCTGTTCTATTGCCATGAGGAGGCACCATGGCCAAGGCAACTCTTAGCAAGAAAGCACTGAACTGGACCTGGCTTACAGTTTCAGAGGCTCAGTCCTTTACCATCTTGGCGGGGAAGGTGGGGGCACTCATGGTGCTGGGGGAGGTTTACAGAGCAATTTCCAGGACAGCCAGGATTGCACAGAGAAACCCTGTACTATATCCTGATCTATAGGCTTGGCATGGGCTTTTTAAACCTTAAAACCTACCATTGGTGACACACTTCGTCTAACAAGGTCATATCTCCCAATCCTTTCACAATAGGGGCAGTTCCTAGTGACCAAGCATTCAGATATATGAGTCTATAAGGCCTTTTCATCCAAACCACCACAGGGACTGAAAAGCCTGAGGGTAGGATTTGGTATGGCTCAGTATTTACCCCATGTGTGTGAATCCCAGGGTTTACTCTTTGGTGCTTTGTAAAGCAAAGAAGAATTATGTCCAAATAAGGCTCCGAGAAGCGGGGTCATTTGTTCAACTGAGGTCAGCCAAGTTCTGATGTGAGGCTTCTGAACTCATGCTCTGTTTAATCTTCCTTCCTCCCCCTAATCCTTAGGTTTTTTTGTTTGTTTGTTTGTTTGTTGTTTGTTTTTGGGTTTTGGAGACAGGATTCCTCTGGGAAGCCTTGAATTTCCTGGGGCTTACTCTTTATAGACCAGGCTGGCCTCAAACTCACAGAGATCTGCCTGCTTCTATCTCCTGAGTGCTTGGATTAAAGGGACGTGCCACCAGCACCCTTGGAGACACGATCTCATATAATGCAGGCTGGTCTCAAACTCTCTTCAAACACTAGTGCGGAAGAATCTATGCTGCTCTTAGTCTGACCGTGCCATGCCTGCTCTATTGTTACAAACTTCTGTAGAGATGTAGTTAGTAGATTCAGGAATCAGTTTAAAACTACCCAGAGGGGCTAGGGATTTAGCCTCGTCAAAGAACAACTGCCTAGCATGTGTAGGCTGAAATGTTTAGTTCCCAGTACTACAGAAATTCCCAGTTATATGACAATTCTTAGAATAGCGGGTTTGGGGTTTTGCTGGTCTTGAGCTTGGAATGATACCGTTTAGGGGACAATATTCAGGCAGGTTTCTCCCGACACCCTCAAGCTGTTGTAATCATCTTAGTTTTCCTGATTCGGAGAAGAAAATGGGATGTTGGGCTTTCTCCCTTAAAAGCAGGGTGGTTCTGGGTAAACCAGGACAAATTGTTTATCTGTCGTGGAAAAATCTTCAGTTCTGAAGCTCAGTTAAGCTTCGTCCCCCTCCACCTGTCTCAGTATAGGGACTCAGAAGGTGATATATTGATTATAGATGATAGGCAGAGCACCAACCCCTTGGGCATAGCTCTTTATAGGTACTTGGGAAAGCCAGGCTGTAACTGCATGTGGCAACAAGGTCCCCAGGGCTTGATGAAAACAAGGTGCCTTTTAGAATGGCTGGTGTTAACAAATCCAGAAGAACTGATGGGAGTTACCAGTGCTAACTGCCCACAGGAGGTCAGAAGAAACCTGGTAACACCATAAAGAAAGCCCAGAAATAGGGTGTAGTCATCTCTGTCTGTGGGAAGGAGCAGAGCCTAGCAACTGTCTTCCTTGGTGTCTGAAACTTTACCCCAGTCAGGAATTGCTCCCACATTCTCACCCGAGGGACCCATGTTGATGTGTGCTCCGAGGCTTGATCCACTTCTCCTCAGAGTTTGTTCCCATCTGTGAGATTCTATCTATTTATCATTCTCTCTGGATTTGAAGATTTGAAACTCCCTGACACGACACCGGCGGCATTTTAATACAAGGAGGTGATATATAATGTGCGTGTGCTGATAGGAATCAAATCCAGGGTCTTGCCCCTGCTAGGCAAGCCCTCTACATTTGAGCTCTATGTTTATCCAGGAGATTGGGTGCTGAAGCTCAAAGTCCGTGGGCAGAAAGGTTGCTAGGCCTCAAGAAGAAAAGGGGGAGGTGGGGACCAAGCAAACTTCAGGAAAACAGGCAAGGGCCTCTCTCTTCCTTCTCATGCCCACTTGGCTTCAAGGTCTGTTTCTGTCTCTCAGCTTTCTTTGCTCTCTGCACACTGGCAGAAGAGGTTTTTCATCTACATGACCATCCACAATGGCTGTCCTGAATTTCAAATCCGAAGACACGGTATCGAAGGACTGACCATCTGATTGGCCTAGCTTAGATTAGATACCCTCCCCTAGTATGATCAGCTGTGGTTGGGAGTGTGAGGTGAAAAGGGAGAGAGAGGAGGAGGGAGGGAAGAAGGGAGGGACAGATCGACAGACAGAAACAGATAAAGACAGAAAACTACCAAGACCCTTTCTCAGAAGAGAGCAAGCTTTAAGAGAAAGCATGTGCCCTGAGTTTCAGGACATGATTCCTCTGTCACATTACCTAGAACGTCTACATAACTGTGCCTTCACTTCTCAGAATGTCTCCATTTTCTCTTGGGTGCCAGTGACTGAACCCAGCAGGGCCTTGTGCACAGTTAAGGGAGGGTCCTGTTGCTCAGTTGCAGAGCCAGTTCTTCCTTGTGTCAGCATTTCCTCGTGTCTCCGTCAGTGCTTGGCCAAGTGTTAGTCTCACTTCAGAGTATTTTATGGTAGTTGCTGTAAGCTCTTCAGCAAGCTGGTTCTTAAGCCCTGTGATGCATTACTTAGAGCACCCTGTTATTTTCTTCTCCGTTTTACGGTTTAGGGCCTTGTAACTTTATCATCCACGGACACCTAAGTGTCACCTAAGTAGTGTTAGTAGCGCAGAAGTCCAGTCTGTAATCCCAGCACTTGTGAGGCTAAGGCAGGGGAATCTCAAGTTTGAGGTTAGCCTGAGATACCCAGTAAGTTTCAGGGTAGCCTGGGATATACAATGAGATCCCAACTCAATAAAATAAATGAGCGAGGCTGGAGGGATGGCTCAGCATTAGCAGCTAAGAGCACTTGTGGTTCTTGCAGAGGACTTGAGCTCCATTCCTAGCACCCACATAGTGACTACAACCACTCACAGCTCCAGTTTCAGGGGAATCAGTGCCCTCTTTTGATGTCCCTGGGCCCCAGGAATGCACGTGAGTCATACAGACACACACACAGGTAAAACACTCATACATATATAATAAAATAAAGAATTTTTCAAAAAATTCAAAGCAAGTAAAATCAAAGCAAAACAAGGAAATGAACAAAAGATGCTGAAGAATTCTTCCCGGGCCTAGGGAACATTGTCTGCATTTAAAAAAAAATAGTGTTACATTTTTACTTATTTGAGATTGTGTGGAGGTCAGAAAACAACTTGCAAGAGTATATAGATTCCTTGCTCCCACTGTCTGGAGTCTGAGGACTGAAGAAGGCAGATAGATGTGGGGGCAAGGAACCTGCCGAGCCACCTAGCTGGCTTTTGGTGATGTTTTAAGGAAGGTGACAGAAGCATGGGGCATTGCTCTTCTCTCTGCTTGGGATACTTTTCAAGCCTAACAAGAAAGAAAGAGCAAGGGCTAAAACACTGTCAGGGCTCAGTCTTCTAGCTGCTCAAAATAAATATGTTTTATAGCCAAATGAAGTAATCCAAGGCACTAAGCCAACTTGCCAGTGAAATTGCTCAGTCCTGTTGGGGGATTTGGGAAGTGAGAATAGCAGAGGAAGTCTGGAGCACTGGCCATGGCAAAGATTTTCCTAATTCTACCCAAGGAAACATTGTAGCTTGTTATACTGTTACTTCTGATCAACTTAATGAAAAAGGGGAGGGCAATTCTTGTAACAAGTGGACTTCAGGGAGTCCCCCATGGCCTAGCAGGGCACTCTTCTCTTGCCTCTTTGTTGGCTTTGTTCTTGTTGGGCTCCTTCTACAAGGTGGCTGTAGTTGGTTACATAGTGAATTTCCAAATTTTACCTTATTGAAGACTTCAGAATTGCATTCATCTGAAAAGACCATCTTTGCAAATGCATTTGTTAGTTGAGGATGATGTCATGCTAGATTAGGGTAGACCTCCTCAAACATCCTTATTAAGTAAACGTGAAACTGGGTGTGTTGTGAACAGCTTTAATCCCAGAGCTCAGGAGACTGATTTGGGCTGAAGGACAGCTGGGTTTACGGAGAAGACCCTGTCTAAACAAAGCAAGAACTCGAGCAAGAGTAAGAAATGGGGGGTGGGGGTGGGGTGGAAAGAGTAAGAAATAAAAAAGAAAGGGACAGAGAAAGGAGCCAAGGACACAGCAGCAGAGTTCTTCCCAAGAGTTACCCAAGAGTTCACGATTCAGCATGCTGTGGTGGGGTGTCGAGTTAAGGGTTGGGGACTGTGATGATTAATCTCCATTGTCAGCTTGGTTGGATTTAAAAATGTCCTCGGAGGCAGGAATCTCACCGGGCCTGGGAGGGTGCTTCCCTGTGGAGGAAAGACCCATCCTGATTACGGGCAACAGTCCCAGACTGAATAAAAAAGAAAAGTCAAGCTGGAGACCACCATTCTCCCCTCTCTGCTTCCTGCCTGTGGAAGCACGTGACCAGTCTCATGCTCCCGCTGCCCTGCCCACCTTGCCATGGGGGACTCCACCCTCAAATTGTGAGCCCAAAGTTGCTTTTGTCGGATACCTTGTCACAGCTATGAGAAAACTAATTCAAGAACCATAAACAGGAAGAAGCCGGTGGACATGAAGACAGAGGAAGAGCCTAGAAGACTGAAGCTACAAATCACAGAAAGCCAAGGATCCCTGAGAGCCACCGGAAGCTAGAAGATGCATGAGGGGGTTGTTTTTTAAAATTATTATTGTTTTAGATTTATTTGCCTGTAGGGGTGTTTTGCCTGAATGTGCACCATGTGTATACCTGCTTACCCAAGAGTTCAGAAGACAGCATTGGAGTCTCTGGACTGGAGTTACGGATGATCGTACCAGCATGTGGGTTCTAGGAACCCAACCCAGGTTCCTTTGAAAAAGCAACATGCATTTTTTTTCTTTTCTTTTTTTCGGAGCTGGGGATTGAACCCAGGGCCTTGCACTTGCTAGGCAAGTGCTCTACCGCTGAGCTAAATCCCCAACCCTGCAACATGCATTCTTAACTCTGAGCCATTCTCTCCAGCCCAAAGGATTCCTTGTCATGTTTAAAAGGACTACGGTCTTGCTGCCACCTTGACCTCAGACTAGACTTCCAGAACTGTGGAAGAATTATTTCTGGGTTCTGCTTTTGAGACAAGGTCTTACTGTGTAGCCCTGGCTGGCCTGGAGCTTGCTTTGTAAACCAGGTTGATCTTGAACTCAGAGATCCACTTGCCTCTGCCTCCTGAGTGCTGGGACTAAAGGCCTGCGGTACCATTGAATTTCTGTTGTTTTAAACCAGCAAGTGTGTAGCAATTTGTCTCAGGGATCCTAGAAAGACAATGTAACACTCCACTTTCTCAATACTAGTTGCAGAAATTCTAAGGAAAGAATGGGCATTGCTTGTCAATCATCCTTGTGCATCCATGGTTGTTCCCTGAATTAATTACTATTGTCTGAGGGAGTTAGCATTCTATGTAATGTAGGTTGCCTGATCCATTCAGAAATCTATGCTCCGGCTGGAAATTTGGCTCAGTGGTTAAGAGCACTGATTGCTCTTCCAGAGGTCCTGAGTTCAAATCCCAGCAACCACATGGTGGCTCACAAACATCTGTAATGAGATCTGATGCCTTCTTCTGCTGTGTCTGAAGACAGTTACAGTGGACTTACATATAATAAGTAAATAAATCTTTAAAAAAAGAAAAAGAAAGAAATCTATGCTCAACCTGTCCTAACCATATGGAGAAGAGAGAGGTCTCTCTTTAAAAACGAGTATTGTTTTATGTGTATGGGTGTTCTGCCTGCATGTATGTCTGTGTACCCATGTGTGCCTGTACTGTAGAGACTAGAAGAGCACATTGGATCTCTTGGAACTAGAGCTACAGATAGTCGTAAGCCACCTTGTGGGTGCTGGGGCTAGAACCTAGGTTCTCTGTAAGAGAAGACAGTGCTCTTGACTGTGGAGCCCTCTCCTCAGTCCTGAAGAGAGGATCTATTAGTAGAAGAAGTAATAAATAGAAGTCAGACAAGGCCGATACAATGCAAAAACAATACTTGTCCTTTCTAGGGAATGAGTTAGTCAATTTTATGTTACCGTTACAAATACCAAAGATTCCGCTTATAAATAGAAAGCTCATTCTGGCTTAAAAATTTGGAGATTTCAGCCAGCAATTTTTTGTTGTTGTTGAGACAGGGCCTCATGTAGCCTAGGCTGGCCTTGGATTCACTATGACGAGAGAATGACACTGAACTCCTGATCCTCCACCAGCAGAGGTCACAGATGTGAGCCTTATGCCGAGCTCTCAGTCTGAGCTCTCAATCCGTAACCGACTGGACGTATTCCTGTGGGTCTACGGCAAGGCAGCAGGTCATAGAAGTTCATGGCCGAACAAAATCACAAACCTCATCTCCAGGAGTGAAAGAGGATGATGGAGGGGCCAGGGTCTCATAAATCTTCCAGGCCAACTCCAATTGCCTGGAGACTTCTAAGTAGGCCCTACCTTCTAAAGTTCTTACCTCCTGCCAGTAGCACTGAGCTAGGGGCTAAGTTGTCTCATACACGGACATTTTGGGGATGGATCCATACTAAAGTGGGAAGAAAAACTGATTCTGCAAACTTTACTCTTATAGGAAAGTAGGTTTTGAAAGATATCAAGGGAGCTGGAGGATGGCTTAGTGGCTAAGAGCACTGACTGCTCTTCTAGAGGTCTTGAGTTCAATTCCCAGCAACCACATGGTGGCTCACAACCATCTGTAATGAGATCTGATGAGATCTTCTGGTGTGTCTGAAGCCAGCTACTGTGTACTCACATACATAAAATAAATCTTTTTAAAAAATCTTGTCTCAAAAAATGTTAGTACAATGCTAAAAGGCTTTATATTTTTAAAGGAAGAAAGAAAGAAAGATATCAAGGAAGTGGAGAGTTCTCAGAATAAGCCAGAGCAAACATAATCACACTTCCTACTTGACAGGTCCCTGAAAGGACAGACCACAAAGGTCTATTTGTTTATCTGTTTGCAATCAGATGTGTTCATCTATTGACAGGGCTCTTTATCTCCGGCATGGTATTCTAACAAGTAAAATAAGAGAATTGGACCATGCTATAATTAAGAGGAAAAATAGTGGTGAATGCCTGCAATCTCAGAACTTGGGAGGTGAAGGCAGGAGGATCAGGAGTTCAAGGTCAGCCTTGGTCACATAGCCTGGTGTTATATGAGACTCCCATCACAAAACACCAGCTGAGAAGGGGCTTAAGAGATTGCTCAGGTGGGCATAGTGATGCACAACACCTTTGATCCCAGCATTCAGAAGGCAGAAGCAGGTGGATCACTGAGTTTAAGGTCAGCCTGGCCTACAGAGCAAATTCCCAGACTGCCAGGGCTATTTAAGCAATTTGTACCTTCCACACATTCCATAATTTCAGAAACACTATATGAAACAGAAAGACACCTGGCAATGCACAGACTCAAGAATTACTTAGTACTATTGTTTTAAGAAACTCACTTTTGGAGTCAGGCATAGTGGAACATGCCTCTTATATCAGGCAGAGGCAGGAGGATCTCCAAGTATGAGCCCAGCCTGCTATAGAGGGAGTTCTAGGACAGCCAGGGCCATGCAAAGAAACTCTGTCTTGAAAAGTCAAAGGAACCAGGGACTAAGCCACTACCTAAAGACTATACATGGACTGACCCTGGACTCTGACCTCATAGGTAGCAATGATCCTAGTAAGATCACCAGTGTAAGGGGAAGCCCTTGGTCCTGCTAAGACTGAACCCCCAGTGAACGTGATTGTTGGGGGGAGGGCGGCAATGGGGGGAGGGTGGGGAGGGGAACACCCATAAAGAAGGGGAGGGGCAGGGGGAGGGGTTAGGGGGATGTTTGCCCGGAAACCGGGAAAGGGAATAACATTCGAAATGTAAATAAGAAACACTCAAGTTAATAAAAAAAATTGGCGCAAAAAAAAAAGAAATACTCAAGTTAATAAAGATAAAAAATTAAAAAAAAAGTCAAAGGAAAAGGAAGGAAGGAAGGAAGACAGAAAGACAGACAGACAGACAGACAGACAGACAGAAAGAAAGAAAGAAAGAAAGAGAGAAAAGGAAGAAAGACTTGAATTTATTTTTGAGCTATCTATGATGGCAGCACTTACAGGTTAAGGCAGGAAGATCAAGAGTTTTGAGGCCAGTCTGGGCCTCAAATAGAGTATTCAAAACCAACAGTTTTTGGGATGGGGATCATTTGGGTCAGAATTTTTCTTTGTTTGGTTTTGTTTTACATAGAGATAAATCAAAGGTTGACAAACTTTTTTTTCTGAGGAAGATGAGATAGTGCAATAAGTATTTTTGGCTTTATAGGCATATGGTCTCCGTTACAACTCCCTAATTCTGCAGTGATGGTTTGAAAGTCCCTGCAGACAAAATACAAACAGAAGTGCACAGCTGAACTCTAATGCATTTATCAGTTACAAAAATAGGTGGCGGAGGCTCAGTGTACGGGACCTAATTTCCAAAGCTCCCTAGTAGAAAACGGACATGGAAACTGCAGCCGAGAAGGGACGCTTCCATAATCAAATCCTAAAGCGTGACAACTGACTTTGGGACTGGGAAGTTGGCAGAGTTCTGAAGAGTAGTGAGGACTGATTGATCAAAGTCTGGAGCTCAAACTGTTACTTGTGGTTATTAACTTAATTACACGTTGATATCATGCCTTAGCCCGAGAGTTTGTGGTCTGAATTCATAGGGATTTCCAAGTACAATATTCCAAGTTCCAGCTGAGGCCTTTTAGCAGCCCACAGACGAGTAGAGCCGTGAGATCAGGCCACACTCTACCCTAGCTTACTACATGCTGTGTAGAGCAGGGAGCTTTGCTGTTTGCTTGTCTCGTTTGGTTTCTGATATGAATTGCTCTAGGAGAGTTCATTTTACAGGCAGCTTTCTTCTCATTTTGAGGGAAATGGTTGACTACAGTCACTCAAGTGGCCCTAGATTGCCCTATCTGCCACTTACCACCCATCCAGAATGAACTGATTAGTGACTTACCTCTGGGACTAGAAAGGGGGGCACCTTGTACTTTTATTGAGACATATGGCCTATTAAAATTGTACTGGGTAAACTAGATTCAAGAACTTATGGGGCACACAGGATCGGAGAAAGGGTTTAATAGCTTCCTTTTCTTAACTCCACAAAGTAGTAGGTACCCAGCAGCACAGTGGCATGGTGCCATGCCGGCCTAGCACCCGATATCTTGTGTATACCGAGGACTCCCTGACTGAGCTCATTCTCCTACTGTTGAATAGCCTAGTGAATGACGCATCTGCTGGTCTGCCTCTTCCTCTATCTGGACCTGGATCTGACCTGCCATTTCCTGCTCTGGACTCAGGAAGCTGAACTCTGCAGCTTCTGCAGCCATTTCTCCCAGCATTGGTCTGGATCACCAGCCATTTCTCCCAGCATTGGTCTGGATCACCATCTTATCAATACCAACCCAATATCAATATCAGTATCAACATCAATATCAACTCACTTCTAATCTCTTGACCTCTATTAGCCTCCTTTGACATATATGCATAGTGCTATATGGGCATGTTTGCTGTGTGATTGAGAGAGTTAATATTCATAACTAAAGTTGGGATAAAGGAACTTATATTACCCTTGGCCAGGTGACTAGTGGAGAGATCTTTATCCCAAATTATTGTCATCTAAACTTCTAAACCTTATAAACTTACTGTCATTGAGTAACTTCGACATTGTGCAAGATGCAAAAAATGTGTTCATCTATGTTTTTAGCTTATTGGTGTTCATGACAACAGGAAGGGAAAACCTAATGGTTTGGCAAAATTTAAAGGAAGTAAAGAGGGCTCAGCCAGTACATTCTCCAGAGCTGGGGGGAAAGTAACTTAAAATTAGGGCAGAATAGGATGTGGCAACAATCTCTAGGGAGGTGGGGGCAGGAGAATCAAGAATTTATATATACAGTTCATGAAAAAAGAGGCCATGAATTTGAAAGTGAGGAGGGGTATATGGGGAGGTTCGGGGGGAGAAAAATGGAAGAGAGAAATGTAATAAAATTACAATCTCAAAGACTAAAAGAAAGCCTGGTCTACAGAGGAGTTCCAGGACAGCCAGGGCAACACGGAGAAACCCTGTCTTGAAAACAAAGAAAAAATCTATTTGGATACATTGAATTATATCTTTATGTTACATGTACATTATTATAAATATGTATTAAGGTTTTTTCTCTATGGGTTTATTGAAAGGAGAGGATGATATAATTGGTTTTCTGATATTAAACAATCCTTACATGCAGCAATCTCAGCAGACATGGTATATTTTTAAAAAAAAAGAGAAAAAGAATTCATAGATAGCCCAAGCTAATAACAAGATCCTGTCTCTAAAAGCCAAAAGAGACTTTTGTTAATTTATTAAAGATTAATTTATTGATTCTATGCACATGGTTTTTACCTGCATGTGTGTATATGTACCATGTGCGTGCTTGGTAACTTTGAAGTTCAGAAGAGAATATCAGATTTCCTGGAATCCAAGCTATAGATGGTTGTAAACCACCATGTTGGTGCTGGGAATTGAACATGGGTCCTCTGTAAGTACAAGTGCACTTAACTCCTGTTCCATTTCTCCACCCCTCTGGCAAAAAAAAAAAAAAAAAAAAAAAGGAAGAAAAAAAGAAAGAATCTTAAGGGAGCCTGATGTTGTGTCTCAGCTGGTACAATGTTTGCCTTGCTTGCATAAGGCCCTGGTTCAGTCCCCAGAGCTACATAAAACCCAGTGTGGTGAGGTCTGGACAGATTGCCTTGTGGTTAAGAGCCTTTGCTGCTCTTCCAGAGGATCCAAGTTCAGCTCCTGGTACTTATGTCTGAAGGTGTAGTGTGCAGTTTCTACTACCCCACTTTAAGCTCCGGGTGGACTGTGCTACTAACCTTAGTCCTGGTTCCCTTGGATCCATGGATGAAAGATGAACAACACACGTTAGCTTATTTTGAATATGCTTTTTAGCTTAATGGACAGGCTTTTTTAAGCCTTCTGTGGCTAATCTGCCCTTACTCCCAACTCAACGTCTCTAATTCTGCCCTCAACTTAGTTGCCTGGTTACCTTCTTCAAGCTCAGCACCTTAAACCTGCCCTCAGCTTAGTTACGTTTCTAATCCGCTGTCTGCTACCCAGGCCCAGTAGAGAAATCAGCCAATGGCCACTCCACCCAAGATCTCACATGACTGGCGACTCTCTCTCTCTCTCCCCCTCCGAAGCATGGCCAATTACATTCCTTCTTTGTGTCTCCTAGCTTGCCGTGGGAACATGGAAGTGCCCCCTCTTCCACCTAGTCATTAACTGCTAGCATCTTTATTGATCCATCAAGAACCAATTGGGGAACAGGACCTTCAGCATTCTCATGCAGATTCTCGATCAAAGCATCAGAACCACTCCCTACGAGAAGGCTTACCACCAGGGATGCAACACCGTCTTCTGATGTCCTCAGGTAAAGGCACACATGTAGTGTGTGTACAAGTCCCAGGCAAATACACAGGCATAAGACAAAAATAAATCTTAAGCAAACCATCAGTTGTGGGGATGCGTGTCTGTAATCTCAGCACTTGTGAGGGAGAAGCATGAGAAGATAAGAAGTTCCAGGTCATCCTTAGCTATCTAGCAAGTTCCGGGCCAGCACTGGATGCTTGAAGATTCTATTAAAAAAAACAAACAAACTGAAAGATACATGAACAAAAACCTCAAGTGTTTTGAAATTCACTCTCTGATTCGCAACCTAGCCTAAAAGAGGGAACAATTTCTCTTGAGATTTGAGGCTTTAGTTTTTATCTAATGAAGGAAGTGCAATAAAACTCAGAAAATCAAACCCCTACACACACGCACACACTCGTGAGTGCTCACACGGACTAAACAGGTTGCTGGATGAAAACATAGACTATTTCTTAGGAAAAAGGGGGAATCACTCAAAGAATTAGCTGCTTTCTGAGCCAAGCATGCAGCCATGAGCAGAAAGGGCAGAGGTAAGAGCCACGGAAAAACAGAATCACTGCCTCTGTAGCAGAGCCCAGGGGATTGTCCAAAGGAACATGATTGGTTTTCAGATTTACTAATGGCTGTTATGTGCTTCTAAATAACTTCTTTCTAAATGGAAGTTTCAATTGCGGTTTGCCTATTGTCTGTTTTCCCATTATATGCTGGATGTGCGAGAAAGATTCGTTACAGAAAAGTTTAAATATAAATGCAAATAATGTTGTGAACTGCTCGAGAGTGAGTTTGACATGATCCATATTATCCCCAAGGCCCTTTTAAGGAATTAAAATTCTTTACAATTTCAGACTCCTGTATAATGGATTTTGGTCATTTTCACAGCTCCTTGCCTCTCGTGCCCCTCTCACTCCCCCTAAGTTCCCTTCTACTTCCCTGTTTTCCTGTCTTTGTTGTTGTTCTGTGACTGCTGAGTTTAATTAGGTTTTCTTGCATGAGCATGGATATGTATTGGTTCTTGGAGCATAGGCAACTTTCTAGGCAATTGGTTGTACCAATGAAGAAAAAGTATCTTACCACTACCCCCAAATCTTTAATATAACCTTAATATAAATAATATAGTGATATGTTATGCATTATGTATTTATTGCAAATATGTATATATGTATATATATATAATCATAAAATTAACATCGATACAAGATTTTCAATTCTGTCCTTAGTCCACTCAGTTTCATTGTGGATATCAATACTATACTTGAGCAGAGGATTCACCTGAGTCCTGTGGTACATTTACTTGTCATTCCTCTTGATTTTTTCTTCAGTTAGAATGGGAGCAGCTTTCCAGATTTTCTTACCTATTGTGAGGTTGACATTCTGGAAGGCTCTAGGAAGTGGCCATTTCATAAAACATTTGGATTGCTCTGTTTCCCTTGGAAATGTTGGTATTTCGCGGAGCAGTACTTTGAGATGATCTACCAGACCTCCATGTGCTTATTTCTGTGAGTATGGGCTCCCGGTTTCCATTCTTCAGCTGATCACAAGCTCTTTCTGTGGACCTTTAACTTGATGCTCACCTCGTTCTGTACTCTTTGAACTAATGTCCTTTCACATATCTTCGTCTTTGATTTGATATGATTCATCTTCCTTTTCTGGACTGAGAGTTTTCAGTCCTATCTTGCCATTGTTCTGCTCTGTCAGAGTTAGGCGTTTAGGAGAAACGCCTGGTCCTTTTATGGGTTCCGAGTGACTAAACGCACTCCATCACTTTGGTGAAATTTCTGCTTCCAGGCACTCACCCCCCTTTTGTTTGTTTTTACTTTTTAGGGTTTTGTTTGTTTGTGTAGCCCTGGCCGTCCTGAAACACTGTAGACAAGGCTGGCCTCAAACTCACAGAGATCCTCCTGCCTCTGTCTCCTGAATTCTAGGATTAAAGGCCTGTGTCACCACTGTCCAGCTATTATAGGTGTTGGCACCATGCCTGGGTTATTCAGTGCTGAGGATGGAAACCCAGGGTTTCAAGCACACTAGGTAAGCACTGTACCCACTGAGCTACCCACGTCCCAGCCCTGCATTCATAGTCCTTCATTTTCCTTTTCCAGATAGGGTCTCATATAACCCAGGCTGGCCAGGAATTCACTGGACAACTCAAAACCTTAAACTCTGGATCCTCTGGCCTCCACCTTTCGAGCACTGCGATTACGTTTAAAATTACAACATACATTTGCTGCTGTCTCTTATCAATTTCATTCTCTACCTTTCACTTGAGGGGATGGGAGGCGCAGCTCACTGATAGAAACTTTGCTCAGCATGCCGGAGGTTCTGGGCTTCCAACACCGGCAAACGAAAACGTAGTATCTCTAGACGGGGAGTCGTGAACTCTTATCAGCTTCTCTCATTCCAAGCAAGTATCGAAAGATTTGTTTTAGCTTTTGCTCTCTGCAGTTACCGCCCACTGGCATACGGTTGAGGACGTGAGTAGCTCTCCTTACCTACATGCTTACGGGGCTTCTTTTTAAAATGGGCTGCCTGTATTTAATGATGTCCTTTCCTCCCTTGGGCTACACACCCTGATTTGGATTGCTCTACTTTGTACAGGCGTTTCTGTCAGATCTCACACACACACACACACCACACATACACACACACACCACACATACACATATACACCACACACACACACACCCCCCACACATACACACACCACACATACACACACACCACACATACACACACACACCACACATACACACACACCACACATACACACACACACCACACACCACACACACACACCACACATACACACACACCACACATACACACACACCACACATACACACACACAGCACACATACACACACACCACACATACACACACACCACACATACACACACACCACACACCACACACACACACACCACACACACACACCACACATATACACACACACACCACACGCACCACACATACACACCGCACGCACCACACACACACACACACCACACATACACACACACCACACACCACACACACACACATACCACAGGTCCTGAGACCCTGTGGTGCTCCCTTTATTCTGCTTGGCATTTGCATTGTGTAGGCTGCTGTCCTCCTTACCCAGCTCCGTCCTCCTCATCCTGGTTGGCGTTTGCCAGCCTGCTCATGCCATTGAGACTACCTATCTTGTTTAACTCTAGTGATTTCTAGGTCAAATTTCTCAGAAGGGTGTGAAGAGGAAGAGGAAGGGGATTTACTTTATAATTCATAGGTTCCTGAACTTGAGGGACTATACCTGGAACTGGTTTGGATGATGAAATTTTGCACTTGAATGAGCTTTGGGGGCAGGGAGAGTGAAGGCCAGGACTTGAAACCTTATATATACAATACTACATATTTCAAATGTGAGAAGAATCTAAAATAATTGGTAACTACTAGAAAATCTGATGTATGAACGATGCCTGTAAAATTCTTGCTTGTCCTATATCCATCAAGATGTCTCTTTCTTTCTTTCTTTCTTCCTTCCTTCCTTTTTTTTTTTTTTAAATTTAAACTGTCCAGTAATTTTCCTGTTCAATTTGAGACAGGGTCTTCTGTAGCCAGGTCCAGATGAGAACTTGCTATTTATTTAAGGATGGTCCTCTTGCTTCTGCCTCCCAAGTTCTGATATTACAGGTGCATGCCACCATGCCTAAGTTGAACAAAACAAAACAAAACTTGAGAGGAGAGTGAGAGCGAGAGCGAGAGAGCGAGAGAGCGAGAGAGCGAGAGAGCGAGAGAGCGAGAGAGAGAGAGAGAGAGAGAGAGAGAGAGAGAACACCCTTGACTGGCCTCAAATTCCATTTTCCTCTCTTCACCTTTTAAGTACTGCTAGAATTACAGGCACTGTGTGACCATGTCTAGCTCTGAAATTTATATTCAAAGAATTCTCTAAAATGTGATATTTTGGGGACTAACAACAGGTGAAAGTGCTTTCCATCCAGACCCAATGATCTGAGTTCAGTTGTCAGATCCCACAGTGGAAGAACTGACTTCTGAAAGCTGTACTGTGAACTTCAAACACTCGTGACATGTTTGAACACACACACACACACACACACACACACACTCACACACACGCACACAGGAGACAAATAAAAATTTTAAAAAGAAGTGATATTTCAAGGCCAAGTCTTAGGAAATATTCCTCCCTTTGTTTTGGGACACTTTTGATTTGTTTTTTTTTTGTTTTTTTTTTTTGTTTTTTTTTTGTTTTGTTTTTTTTTTTTGTTTTGTTTTGTTTTGGAGCTGGGGACCGAACCCAGGGCCTTGTGCTTGCTAGGCAAGTGCTCTACCACTGAGCTAAATCCCCAACCCCGCTTGGGACACTTTTGAAATGTGTCCTCCACTCTGTGAGGATACCTAAACCATTGCCAGCCTATGCCATTACATGGAAAGGCCTTTGGGGAGGGAGTTGAGGGGGTTGAGATGGAAGTTCTTATAACTCAACCTTATGAGCTCCCAGCCTCCAGCACCAATCACCAGGGCATACACAAGAGCTTGGAGAAGCACTGTGGGAAGCTGTTTTGAAGTTTCCAACTGTGCTAGTGCAGGGTTATTGCTACAGGAATCAGAACTGCCAGCCAGCAGCCTAGCATGAATGCTGCCTGGGAGCTGCGCTACTGTTAGAGATCTGTGACATAATTGCTTGCGTATCCTCCTCCTTCTGGTCTACTGTGGTGAAACAGTGATGCAAACTGGCAGGCATAAAAAGCCTTAGTCCTGGTGGGCTCTTTGTCATCCCATTCAATAGACAACTAGTAGGTGTCATTTTTCCTGTATTTCTCTGGCCCAAAGGGTCTTGGGATATACCTGTGGCCCTAATTCTCTAGTCTCCTGGTCATCATCTATACCTAGAAAGACTCGTCTCCATTTCCCTCTGCTCGTTTTTCAGGTATGGAATTCATATGCCTCACTCCCGAGCAGTTTCCCCAGCAGCATAGGATGGCAGCGTTAGTTCTTTACCCTGACCGACTCTCAGAAGATGATTCGTGACTTTGTGCCCTACAGTAACTTAGCAATAAAGGTTCTCTTTCCCTTTCCCTGTACTAAGATAACCGTTTCTAGAAACCAGGAATGGTGGCTCACACCTACAATCCCGGCACTTGGGAGGTTGAGGTAGAAGGATTGTTTATGAAAGCTCAAGGCCACTTAGGTTTCATAGAGAGTTTTAGGCTAACCTAGGCTAAAACTAGGAGGTGTTGTCTCCTGTTGAAAAGAAAGAAAGACAAGGAGAAAAGAAAAGAAGAAGAAGAAGAAGAAGAAGAAGAAGAAGAAGGAGGAGGAGGAAGAGGAGGAGGAGGAGGAGGAGGAGGAGAAGGAGAAGGAGGAGGAGGAAAAGAAGAAGACAGATGTTCACAGATATTCCTGGTCGTGATAATGGAGGCCTAATTATAATGTCAGTTTGTGATACTGAGGCAGGAAGATGTCAAGTTTGAGACCATCTTGAGCTATGCAGAGAGACCCTAATCTCAAACCAAACCAAACCACAAGCAGGTGGAGCAGATTTTGCAAGACTTATAGTGTAGTCCAAGAAGGTCTTTTCCAGAACAGGCTTTGATGTTGGGGAACTGGAAGAACAACGGTGCTTCTCTTTGAGGTGGATGAGGATGGAGGTAGGATGTAGGGGTTAGGTTACTGTGGGCGGGACTCATTCGGCTGACATGATACCAGAAGGCGGGGTGTTAGGGAAGAAATGTGGGCTGGAGAGAGAAAGTTTTGGTGTGTCATCAGCCTTTAGGTAATAGAACCACACCTAAGGAACAAGTGTAGACATAAAAGAGCCACAGGGACCACAGCTTCAGGGCCTATACAACAGACGGAGATGAGGAGGAACAGTCAGAAAGAGGCCAGAGGAGCGGTCAGGAAGTCACCTGATGATAAGTACATTTTGTATGATTGCAACCAAATGTCACACTGTTCAGTTTGTTTTCTCATCGATGAGTCATTAGATATTTAACAACCCCTATTTCATGGCATATACTGGCTAACAACAAACTCTCCAAATACAGGAGTGGCTAGAATTAGTTAGCGTTCCCCGTCCTTACCACATTCAAGGATAAATGGGTCAGAGGCCTCCCGCTCAAGGCTTCAAGTGTTTAAATCTCCCTGGCATTCCAGCGTCTACCTTCAAATCAACAAGGTGTAAAGGAGCGCATAGTGACAAAGTGTTTAGGAGCCTGAGTTCCACAGCACATCAGCTGTGAGATCTTACAGGCATCCATGCATATTCTCCCCCAAGGCCTAGAAATCTTTACTATGTAGTGGGGCCTGGCTCCAAACTCTGGCTCTTCCTGCCTCCGCAACCAGGGTCTGGGATTACAGGTGTGCATGCCGGCTCCTAGATCCAGTACTCTGTCGAATGGGGACTGTGTTCCAGCGCAGTGTACAGAGGGCTATTCTGTACACAGGCTTAAGAATTAATGCTCCATCCCCACAGCATGTGTCTTCTCCATATGGCATGCACTAGAGGCCCTGTTGCACCTAGAACCAAGTTGGGCAGTCTCCTGATATTCCCCGATCCGGCAAACACCAAAGTGGGAATAAGAGTAAAGCGAGTTGGTCACTTCCCTAGCAGGACTCTCAATAATCCGCTCTTCCTTGGTAGCCCCCTCATAGGCAGGAGGACCCAGTTAGGATGAGAGGATCTTTGGAACGCCCCAGAGGATCCGTCCGCTGGCCTCGCGGGGCGTCGAAGACGGTTTCCTAGACGACCTTTCTCCCCTCCAGTTTCTCACTACCCCAAGGCTACCTGGCCAGTCCTCTTGGCCTCATTAGTTGCTGTCCCAGGCCCATACCCGAGTCATTGGGTACGCCAGGAAGTGGTGGGGTCACCGGAGAGCAGCTCGTTGAATCAGAAGGCACGGTTTAGAGAGAATTAAGTTAAGTTCCACAGTGAACGCTAGGAGTAAAAACCGAGCGCTGGGCATGTGATGCCGGCTCAACCCCAGGCTGCAGTCGGGCTGGCAGAGCGCCACGTTTAGTCCCCAAGAGTCGCGGCGCCCTGCAACCCAACCTCCCGAGGGCCCGCCCCTTAGTGCTTGCCCCCCAGGCCCCACCCTTCCTTAGCTGCCAGAAAAACCCGGCTGAAGGTTCCGCCCCTCAGTCCCCTCTCCGAGCCTTGTCCCTCAAGCCCCGCCCCTCCGAAGACCCGCTTTGCGGCCCCACCCCCCAGACTCCGCCCCCTCAGGTTCCGCGAAGAGCCTTCGGAAACCGGGTTGAGGCCCCGCCCCCGGCCGAGGCCCCGCCCCGTGCCCATCCGCGCCTCTCGTGCCCCGCTGATCTCTCCAGAGTCCCGCGGCTGGGGGTGTCGACTTTCCGCCACAGGCGGCCGGTGCTGCGCTAGGTCCTAGCCCTCCCCCCGGTCCCCACCCCCCGGCCCCTCCTTCCATCGCTGTGGTCGGGTAGCGCCTGGCGGGCGGCCTGCGGGCGGGCCGTCCTCTCAGCCGTAGCCCACCCCCTCTTAAAGCCGCGGCGGGAAGATGAGGTTTCGTGAGCCGTTCCTGGGCGGCAGCGCCGCGATGCCGGGCGCGACCCTGCAGCGGGCCTGCCGCCTGCTCGTGGCGGTCTGCGCGCTGCACCTTGGCGTCACCCTGGTCTATTACCTCTCCGGTCGCGATCTGAGCCGCCTGCCCCAACTGGTCGGAGTCTCCTCTTCACTGCAAGGCGGCACGAACGGCGCCGCCGCCAGCAAGCAGCCCTCGGGAGAGCTCCGGCCCCGGGGCGCGCGGCCGCCGCCTCCTTTAGGCGTCTCCCCGAAGCCTCGCCCGGGTTCTGACTCCAGCCCTGATGCGGCTTCTGGCCCCGGCCTGAAGAGCAACTTGACTTCGGTGCCAATGCCCACCAGCACTGGATTGTTGACTCTGCCTGCTTGCCCTGAGGAGTCCCCGCTGCTCGGTAAGACCTAGGATCCGAGGACATGGGCTCCTCGGATTTCCTCAATAGGGTTCCAGGGATATTATCCTAAGATCTCTTTCAGGACTGCCAGCCACCAGGTTTTGATCAGAGTACTTAATCCCCAAGACGGGCTTAATCCTCTTTGGGATGACCCGAAGAGAGGCTGACTGGTGTCTCAAGAGGCTGGGACCCTGTTGGGAAGCCCACAAGCTCTTCTGGCCCCAGCAACAGACAAGGCCCTGGAGACACACTTTTTCTGGCCCAGGACTCAGGAAGTTTGAAGTTGGGGTCAATTTAGGGTAGACTCAAAAGGTTGCTTTGAAACCTTCTCTCCCTATAGCAACACCAGTAGCAACTTCTACTGTTTGAGTCCGAGACCGACAGTGAGCAAACCACCTCTTTCCCCACCACCTTCCTCCTCTCCGCCTTTGAACAAGCGACTTAACTTTCTCTTTAAGGTTTCTGGTAAATGGAGATAATAAACCACATCTATTTAGGGAGTTGTTTTGAAGGAGTAAATGATACACTGTAACTAAGTTTAAATAATGAGAATGAACTTTTAGAAAGTTGCTACAATTGTGGGATTTCGTCCTGTTTGTAGGTCTTGAACCAAGGGCCTTCTGTCTCCCACCCTAAGTTCCTCCTCCTGAAGGTTCCTCTTAACCTCCAGCGGCAGAGGGCCTGTGTACTCAGGGCACTGGAGGGCTAAAATTAACCAGATCAATGGGGGTACTTTTCCTGGCATTACTTGTTCAGCTGATCTGAACCGTGGCCTTCACCAGGCAGGGGCCAGATATATGAGTTTGTATTCCTAGTACTAAGAGACTGGCTCAGGGTAGGCCTTTGATCTGTAGATCACAGTTGTGTCAGGTTTGAGAGAATGTTGCTCAGAGTGAATCCCACCTCCCCAAAAACAGGCAGGCAGCGTGCCAGTAGCTCTGTTTCTCGTTCTCAGAAAGCCTTGGCCGAGCAGGCCTTCCTATAACCTGTTGCTCAATTTCTCCAGTAATTACTTCAGTATTTTCATATCTAGTTTGGGAGGAACATCTTGGAATTGGCCAAACATGAGCAGCAGAAAATTGAATTCCTTTGGACCTGGTTGTTAACCTGGGAAACAGGAATAGTCCTGTGGAAGGTGAACTACTAGTCTACTGATAAGCGTCTGACTTCAAGCATATTATGGTGTTTCTTCCCATGGTGTAAAGTGGACTTGTCTGTGCTTACCTCATGGGGTTATTTTTAGGACGAATTGAGATTGTGTACAGAGTGGGCACTCAGGACAAGATAGCAAGTAATCGACAATACAGTTTGAGGATCTGAAGTGGCGATTTCTTAGACCTCCGTGGAGATGAACTGAGCAACATAGAGGAGGAGGAGGAAGAGGAAGAAGAGGAGGAGGAGGAGGAAGAGGAGGAGGAGGAGGAGGAGGAGAAGTCCCCAGACTACAGAATGTCTGGCTGGGCCTTTTGGTTTTGTTTTTGATTGTTGCCCAAGCATTATGCAGAAAAAGACAAATTAATTCGTAAAGTACTCCAGAGCCAGGGACATAGCTCAGCTGGTAGAATGCTTGTCTATCATGCCCAAAGCCCTGGGTTTGATTCCAACACCATATAAAACTAAGTGTGCATGAGACCCTGTCTCGAAGAGAAAACCAGGCACCCAAGTTTCTCGTTGTTCGGAGGATAGGGTTCTTCCTGCTGAAATATGAGGGACTGTGGTAACTGTAGTTCCGCTCGGTTTGGTTTGGTAGTGTGGGTTGCTAAATTGATCCTGAAATAGGCAGCTCAAAAGGACCTTGCTGAGAGAGATCATTTTAGATTGGAGTCAGAGGCCTTGGCCTCTTCTGGCCTCTTCTAGCCTGGCTACCTTCATGTGACTTGCGTGGGACTAATGTTTAGGCTGCTGCTGAGGCCGCAATCCCAGAAACAAGAGTAGAAGGTTAGGTTTTGTTTTTTTAAACTGAGCCCTTAGACTTGAGTGCTTAAGTGTAGCTGTTGGAGGGCTGTTCTCGGCCAGGAGGAAGCTTTATGTGTATCCGGGCCTCTGTGTGTGTGTGTGTGTGTGTGTGTGTGTGTGTGTGTGTGTGTGTAGTATCAAGCCCATCTGTTCCGCAGGACAGGTGTCAGCCAAAGCCCTTGGCCGTGGTTTTGAGGTTGGTGGGAGAAAGCATCCCTGGGGGTTAGCACAGTGGCCTTTTCACTATTTGCAGTTCCTTTCCCTAACTTTCCTCTGCTTTCTAATGTCCAGTGGTCTAAGCCAGATGCTTGGATCTTTTTCAGTTGATAGCTGGTGACTTTGAGGTGGTAAGGGACCAGACTAGGCTGCCGATGGGTTGCCGTTTGATCTGTTTTCGGTTTGTCAGAATATTTGAATGGACTTTAGATAGACTGAGGTTGGGATCCTGCTTAGGCAATATGTATGACTGGGGCAGACTGTATTGTTTGCAGTACTAGTGGTGGTGGGGACTCCTCTCTCATTGTGGGGCTAGTGTGAGTCTCTGGCTGGCTGTTCCGTCCTTCCCCAACCCGGTGTGGGCTACAGGGGTTAGCTGGCCTGGCCTGAGAAGTCCTTTTATTTGCCCAGAAAGAACTCTAGTTAGTTCTGGCTGTTTTCTGTAGCCCTGTGACAGGTCTCCAGGTAACTGTCACTGTGTACTCTACTGGCTGTAGCAATGAGCTCTCCTTTCTGGCCCTCTGAATGTTTGCCCAAGATGAGAGGAGGCACAGCCTTGTGGTTCTTTCCTGGAATGTTTATGTTTTTCCAGAAGGTTTTATCTGCTCGTCTTTGGCACAGCTCAACAAGATTTGACTGGCTGTGGCACAGACATTTTGGGTGTGGTGTTGGTGGAAAAGGGGATAGCATATCAGGCTGGATTGATTTGGGGAAGCAGGGCTGGGTGGCTTAGCTGGTGTCTGGAACAGATAGTACAGATCTTTCAAGAGGGCAGTAAATTCTGGTCAACTTAAACCTCAGAGACCCCTTTTACCCTTTGCTCAAAAGGAAGGTGTGTGTGTGTGTGTGTGTGTGTGTGTGTGGCTTTTATTTATTTGTATATGTGTGTTCATATGTAGACCCATATGCTACGGTATGAGTGTGGAGCTCAGAGGTTTCAGGGATGGAACTCATGTTGTCAACTTGGTGGCAAGCACCTTTACCTGCTGAGCTATCTTGCTGGCCCAGGGTTCTTATCTAGAAGCAAACAGCCCTGTTAGAGCATTTGTTCATTAGCCAATTTCCCTGGCTCTTTGGGGGTTCTTTTAGCTGAGCCCCTGCCGTGGAGTGTGAGTTGAAGATGAAGTACTGGGCTCTCGGCTCTCAGGCATTCCTCTTTATCGTGCTGTCTTCACCCACGTGTGCACATGCAGATGCAAGCAGGCCGATCAGAACAGCCTGTGCTGTGAGACTTGGAAGAGGGCTGTCCTTGAGCTACCCATTGTGGGATGGCTCTTGGGATTTAGGTTGGAATCTCATCCTGGGTCTTGGAAGAGGCACAGAGCTCTTCATTTGGATGCAGATCTTACAGCTTTGACTTTGGGTACCTAGCCCTTTAAGCCAGTTGGTCTTGCTGCTTTTCTCTGGAGGCAATAATTTATTGATCACACACAGACTGTAATGCCTTTCTTTATCTACCAGTCATATTGGACGTACCCTAACCTACATTCCACGAAAAGCATTAGAAGGCCTCAGCATTTCCCAACTTAGACATCGAGGTAACTGTAAAATGGAAACCCGATTGCCAAGGTCATTCAGAAATACCCTCCATGACAATCTGGATCCTTTTCAGGATGAAACCTGTTCGTTTCTCCCAAATAGGGAGTGGAAGTGGTCCCTGAATGACATTTATTCTACACTTGCTAGGGGTGTGGCTCAGTGGTTGCGTATACAAGGCCTTGGTCTTAATCCCAGCACGGGGGTGGGGGAAGGGAGTAGCCCAGGTTCTGAACAAGTGTGGGAACCACCTGTGGCAAAAGAGCAGGTAGATGTTCCTTGGGACATGGCAAACAGGAGCCAAATGTGGGATTGGCTTTAAGCCCTTGTCTCTTGGCTTAGCCCCCCTGGAGAGGGGTCTGGTATTCTTGCCTCAGGTTAATGCCCAGAGAGACTAGTTCAGAGGACCAGGAGCTGTCCTGATATAGTCCAGAGAGTGGACAGAAGATCCTTATAAGATGTGCTTGTGCATCCCTTCCTCTGAAAGGTCTTACACGGATGTTTGGATGACTGTGGTAACGTCACTCATGTACAGTGTGCACTGTGTGGAGTTAGAGCTATAAAGAAAACAAAATGTCTTCCTTGTAGCAACTAGAAGTTTAGGCAAGAGAGACTTAATTTTTTGTACTAATGTCTCTGAACACCCCACCCTGTGTGTGTGTGTGGGGGGGGGGTGTGTGTGTGCACGTGCCCTCGATCTCATGTTCCTTTCTCTAATATTCTATCCTATCTTCCTTTCATTCAGAAAGAAACTCAGGCTCGATGTTACCGTTCTTCCCTCCTAGTTTTATTTGATTGTGTGAAAAGTTTTCCTTTTCTTTCTGAAGCCGTACCTTAGCTCTGCTGGGTAATCTCAACTTGCTGCTTTATAATGATTATAATGAGATATCAACAGCCATCTGCCTGGGTATTATGGTCTTTGAGTGGCAGCAGGGTAGGGATTTCCAAGCTAATTTAGGGGTTGAGGATGGTGGGGCAGTTGATGCCAAGTCGGCCTAAGTCCTCCCACGATTCTGCCCTGGGACCATTCAGACTCCGGAAGCACAGTAAGCAGGATCCTCTTGGGATCGGTGGGCTAAGGGTCTCTGTGAAAGGGGCATATATATATGATTCTTTCATGTCCCAGTTATTTACAGCCTCTGTTCCTTGTCCCCATTCTCTGTTCCCTGTTTGTTCCTGCTAATTTTTAATAAGAAAAAAGTCAGTGTGTGTGTGTGTGTGTGTGTGTGTGTGTGTGTGTGTGTGTGAGAGAGAGAGAGAGAGAGAGAGAGAGAGAGAGAGAGAGAGAGAGAGAGAGAATATGTTTGCATGCTTGCCCGGTACTCTTGTGGAGGTCACAGGACAATTTCAGGCCTTAGTAGTCCTTGCCTTTCACCTTGTTTGAATCAGGGTTTCTTGTCTGCTGCTGTATACACCTCAGGTACCTGTCCCATGAGCTGTTCAGAATTCTCCTGTCTTCACCTCCCAATCTCCCTACAGGAGTACTGGGGATATAGACATGCTATGGTCTGGCTTTTACATGGGGATCCAAATTCAGGGTCTCATAATCTCACAGCAAGAACTTTACCCACTGGTCCCTCTCCCCAGCTCTGGAGTAGTTTTACGACAAACAGACCTCCCTTTTGGTCCAAATCCTCTGAGACTCCGGCACTATGATGATTTTATGTTTGATTCTGCCATACGTGATGTGCCAGCCTTCCTGTGTCTAAACTTGTCAAAGTCTCCTGAAAGCTGACTGTGGCTGTGGCTGAAAAGACCTTAGTTGTGAAGCCTTGTTTGTCTGGAACTCCGCAGGGTGAGGCGAAGGAGCCATCGCCCTGAGGAGAGCTCTCTAAGGCCTGTTCTGAAAGTCAGAGGTTTCTAGGTTTGAGGGCTGTGGTGGTTTGGCCCGAGGTGGTTCTGGTGAATGTGGCTTAAAGGGATTGGTCAATAGAAGACAGAGGGGTGAGTCACATACTCAGCATTCAGGTTCCATGTTTCAGCTTGGCCAGAGCCCTCCACTTCCTTATACAACTGAGGGCCAGGGGCTGTATCTTTTATTAGCTGTTGAATTCTGTGGCAGCGATTTTAAGTATGTTCCTGGTGTATTGTGTAACTAAAATGATTGGCCTCACAGGTATTGGGACAAAGGCTATATGGGTCTGTGTTTGCCTTTTTCTTTGTGAAGTCTTAGTAATAATTTTTGTGGAAAATAATGTGGGGTGGGAGGGTTTAACTCAGTGTAGAGCGCTTGTAGGACGCCCTAGGTTTGACGATCTTCAACTCTGAAAACATACAAATGAAAACCACATTCTTTTCACCTAACATAAACATGTCCCCCTGCTTTCTGCTGGACTTCTCTTCTTGCATGTTTAAGAAAAGAATACAGCTGATAACTTGTTCCTGGATTATTTTATTTTTATTTGACAATGTCTTGCAAGGTAGCCTAGGCTTTTAACTCCTGCCTCAAGTTGTCTGGGACTAGGACTCCAGTTATGGTGGCACCATACTCCATGTACTGGCTAGTTTTTATGTCACTTGACACATATTTGAGTCATTTGGGAAGAGGGAACTGCAAGTGAGAAAATCCTCCCACTAGATTAGCCAGTGAGGAAGCCCATGATCCATTTTCTTACTGATTGGTATATGTGGGAGGCACCCGGTCCATTGTGGGTGTGGGAGGCGCCACTCCTGGACAGGTCCTGGGTGCTAAAAGAAAGCTTCTGAGCAGACTGCAGCCTGATGATGAGGAAATCAACCCTTTCCTCCATGTTTTTGGTCATGGTCTTTTATGAAGTTATAGGAATCCTAACTAAGAGGTCTTTACAGGAGGAATCGACTGATAGGAATTTATGTAGGTAGCTTGGTGATCATCCTTTTTCATTTAAGATTCTGTTACAATCTTGGTCCTGCATCTTTAAAAGAAAAGCACACACACACACACACACACACACACACACACACACACACACACACACAAAGGTGGGATGGGGGTGGGGATGTAATTTAGTGGAAGGGTGATTGCCAGCAGGTGTGAGGCCCCAGGCTTGATCCCAACACCTTGAGAAAATAATAAAATAAAACTAACCAGTAAATCACAAGAGCAGTATCCTCTTGGTCAGCAGCATATGGCGTAGCTCTCTTATCCTCGGCTGTTAGACACATAGATGTGGTTTTTGTTTTCCTGGTGGTGTAGTGAGCCTTGTGGACAAACTCGTACTTTATTTTTTGGTGGTGCCCGTAGAACATTTTCCAAAAGAGAGAAAAGAATGAATGAATTCTTTTTGAGAAGCACTGAGTTTCAAGCTTTCTCACAAAGGGTTAAGTGCCTCGGGAAATTACAGGTTTGCACAGTGCAGTCAAATGAATATCACTTATGTGGAATGATATGTCTAGAATTCTAATCAAAAGGAGAGAAGGCTGAAGAAGTGCCTGGGGTAGGGCCAGAGTACAGCCCCCAAGCAGATCTGTAGATCCGTCTGAGCAAAGATCTGCTGTAAATGAAATTCATGGAGAGAGTGCTTCCTCAGTAACTTCTCTAGTTGTTTCCCTAGCTGCCCAGTCCCTGTATAGTTTATATGGCCTAATATGGCTCCAGAGCTAAGTGCTGGATGCATACTATTGGGCTAACCCAGTACTGCTGACATCATTGAGGTGTGACACAGAGGGGCGTTGGGAAAGGAGCCAGCAAATCAGATTCTGAAACACATGACATTCTTTTTCTACTACCACATGTTCCTGAGTTCCAGGGAGGGGCTGGGGACTGAGAATCTTTTACGTTTCCGGGAATTCTCTTAAGGGAAAAGCCTGGGAGAGCAACAGAGGCTGGTTTTCTACGAGGACTTGGTGGATTACGTCAGTAAAGCCTCAGGCTGCTGTTGCCTGGCTGTTCCCAAGGAGTGTATTTTGAAGTTACTCCATTTTGAATGTCATCAGTGGAGCTAGATTCTCTTCAGAGGGAATGTTTGGTGCGGAGAATCTGCTGAGGGTCATTTGGCACCGAGTCTTGGGAGTTAGAGCAAAGTTGCACTGAAGGGACAGGATTCTGCCAGACCCGCTTGACTCACACAGTGTCAGGGTCAGGCTCCTTCCTGCCGTTCCATATGGGCCTGGAGGGGCCCGGCAGGGGCTTCAGTAAAGGCTTGGCCCAATGACAGAGTTCATTCTAAAAATGTCTTTAGCATTTTCTTTAAAAGTTCCTTCCTGTTTTGCATAATGTCCTTTTGCCTTTGACATCCTAAAACCACAGAGCTGCTGTTGGTGTGACAGGACACCAACAGCTTGAAAAAAGACAGACAGACAGGCAGTCTTTTGAGGGAGACTCAGAGAAGCTGACATTTGTGTTAGGCAAGCAGGGGGACATGGCCTCTTACATTCAGGTTAATACTGTAAGCAGCCTCCATAGAGGCTCTGCTGGCCAGCATACTTAGAAAGACCCCCAAGGAAGGGGACAGACAGTGACTCACTTGCTTCTAGGGCAGGTTTTTAATGAAAAACCATATCATGCAAAGTGCAAGAGGTAGACACAAACAAGGTCCAGCCCTCTGTTGTAGAAGAGTCCCTTTACCGTGGGTGAATCTTGGCCAGCCAGATGCAGAAACCTTGCTGTTCAGAGGCCTAAGGGGCAGAGAGAAATGGGTGGTCTGGACTAGGGCCAGCATCAGACAGGGCCCCTTACACACACTGGCTCTGGAAACCCTGTCTTAGCCTGTCTGAACATTCTCCCATGTTGTGGTGGGCTGGGGTCTATTGCTGGAAATAGCCTGTGATTTCTTCTAGTTGCTGTCACACAGCCAACTATCCAGCTGTTGCCCTCCAGTTACCCATAGGGTAGGAGAGGAAGTGAAGGCAGAGGGAAGATGATGAAAGAGAGGCAGTGCTGCCTGCCCCTCAGGCTGCCTGGCAGGGCTGGAGGCCGCAGGAGGCCAGGGGACTTCAGTGAGGCCATGAAAGAGGGAGTTTCCTAGGAGTTTGCAAGACCAGCGCATTGTCTGTAGAGGGCAGAGTCAAGCCTGAAACACCGGTGGACTCAGAGTTCTCCTTGCGTGTTAGACCAATCTAGACTCCTTTAGGCCATGTTGCATTTCTGAAGTTCAAGTGAACTGTCTTTCTCTCCTTCTTAACTTCTAGTGTGGGGTCTGTGTGGAGATGGTAGATATAGCTGGGTCTGAAAGGCCTCAGGAAGTTCCTTGTGACGCCCACTACTTTCAGAGCATTTGTGGTGAGGCCTCTTCTCAGGAGTTTGTCAACACTGTCAAATAGGCATGATGATTGTAGCAGGTTCATGACTGACTGTAAGAAATGGAGCCTAGAGCGATGGCACAGCCATTAGGCGTGCACTGCTCTTCCAGAGACCCGAGTTTGGTTCACAGCCACCTGTAACTCTAGCCCTGGGATCTGATGATCTCCTGACCGCTAAGGGCACTTGGCAGACACAGTATCCACTCACACAGACACACAGACAAAAAAAAAAAAAAAGAAAAGAAAAGAAAATGACTTAAAAAGCGAAGTGAGGAGTGGCCCCTGTCTTACGAGAGGCAGCTGTGGGCTGTGAAACGGTTGTTACTGTCTCTGGGCCTCAGTGTTCTTACATATAAAATGGGGGTAGTAGTAATAAGAGAATCTGCTTAAGAGATGAGAGGTTTAGGGAGTGGCCATCATGGCCTAAAATACTGCCTAGCTCCGGTTTTGTTATTATTGTTGATAGTAGAAACTCTATACCGTCCCTTGAGGATACCTGAGGCCACAAAAATTGTACTGAAACCCATTCGCCCATGACAAACCTTGATTTATAAATCAGGCATAGTAAGTAAGAGACAATAGCAGTAAACATGGAGCAATTTTATAATTGTTACCAATGTGTTATAAGTTATTTATGAATGGTGAATTGCTTCTGGAATTTTCCATGTGGTGTTTTCGAACAGTGGATCTGAGTGGAATGGGATGGGAAACTGAACAAGGTGGGGAGGACTCTAAGTCTTACTTTCGATGAATTTCCCCCTTGTCAGGGGCCAGGAAATGAACTGGGAGCCTTGTATGTTCTAGACAAGCACTCTACCACTGAGCCACACCCCCAGCCCAGCCTCGTGTGTGTGTGCCTATGCATGTGTGTTTGTGTGTTTGTGTGTGTCTGTGATGCATGTGTGTCTGTGTGCATGTCTGTGTTTGTGTTTGTGTGTCTGTGTCTGTGCATGTGTGTTTGTGTGTCTGTGTGTGTCTGTGTGCATGTCTGTATGCATGTGTCTGTGTATGTCTGCGTGCATGTCTGTATGCATTTGTGTCTCTGTGTGTGCATGTGTGCGTTTGCATCCACATGTAGAGTCTGGAGATCGGTGTCTCAGTCTTCCTCAGTAGTTCCCCACCTTAGTTTTTGAGGTCTCTCATTAACGCTGGAGCTCACTGACTGGTCTGGCTGGCTACTAGCTATGGGATCCACTTATTTCATCCTTCCCAATACAAGGATGCAGACTTGTGCCACCATGCCTGACTTTTATATGATGCTGTGGATCTGAACTCAGATTTCCAAGCAGTCAGAGCAAGTACTTTACCCACTGAGCTGGTCCGGTCCCTTACCTTCCAAAGTGTAATTTTGCCTCTAATTAACCTGGTTATCTTGTGTTGTGGCTGCCTAGTATCTTTTTAGCTTTTTAAGATTTTCTTAAAATTCTTAAATATTAATATGATTTAAATTTTTTAAAGGCAGAGTTTCTCTGTGTATCCCTGGCTGTCCTGGAACTTACTCTGTAGACCAGGCTGGTCTCGAACCCAAAGAGCCACTCACCTCTGTCCCCTGAGTGCCACTCCCACCAGGCCTAATTTTTTTTCCAAGATTTTGTTTATGTATATGAGTGCACTATAGTTCTCTTCAGACACACCAGAAGAGGGCATCTGTGAGCCACCATGTGGTTGCTGGGATTTGAACTCAGGACCTCTGGAAGAGCAGTCAGTGCTCTCAACCACTGAGCCATCTCTCCGGCCCCTAACTTGTTTTTAATTACAAAATTTGACTTTTCTAATTAGATTTTTTTCTCATATGATATACTCTGGTTTTCACTATGTGGTCTAGGCTGACCTGAAATTCACATCCTCCTGCCTCAGCCTCATGCGTCTTTACTAACCTCACTGATGATTTCTTAGTGTTCTTCACTCCAGGTTTCACTGTCCTGATCTTGAACACATTTTGCAGGGCATAGCTCTTTATTTCAGTTGAATTACTTCCTTGGGATAAATTCTTGGAAGGAATTTGTAGGCCACATATGGTCATCTTGATGACATAGGTTCAAACTGCCACATTGCTTTCTGAGAAGTTTGGGGTCATTCAGAGACTTTGAAATTCCTGACTTCTAAAGAATGTGAAGCTAAACAGAGTGCCGAGTCTATCTTGAGCCTCATGTGAACGTCTCCAGCCTTCGTCTCCCTTCCTTCCTCCCTCCCTCCCTCCCGTGTGTGTGTGTGTGTGTGTGTGTGTGTGTGTGTGTGTGTGTGTGATTTCCCAAGTGAGACATTCTGTTCCTGACAGTAATTCCCTCTAGGCTGTTCCTGCCCAGGTACTCAGTATTCTAAAAAGGAGTCTGTTGATTCTTTGTACTCCATAAGTGGAGATGGTTTATACAATTAAGAGTGACCTTTCCTCCTTCCTATGTGTAACGCCAACCCTGCAGAATAGGATTAGATGTTAGTTATAAAAACCTGACACTTTAAAGTGATACTGATCTACACCTTTGTGAGTTGGTTGCTGGTTACACACCTGCATGCAGCCAGCCACAGAAACTGTCAGTAATAGCTTCCGATAGACTAGCCTGGCCATTTAACGTGGGTGGACAAATTCCCATATAACAGCTCAGGTGTACAGAATCTAATAACAGTGCTCAAATCAAAGAACGCTGAAATGATGTTGGATTAAAAATAGATCGACGCGTTGACTAAAGTCTGCAGGTCTGAAGGGCTCCTATTTTCCTTGCATGTGCCTTTTTATTTGGCTTACGGGTGGAGATTGCATTCAGTACCTCATGCTTGTCAGGACAGTCCTTTTTGGGAGACTAATAAAAGCCTGCTTAATCGCATAAATGATAAAGTGATTAGAGCCAGTGATTTCTTTTTTTTTTTTTTATTAACTTGAGTATTTCTTATTTACATTTCAAATGTTATTCCCTTTCCCGGTTTCCAGGCCAACATCCCCCTAGCCCCTCCCTCTCCCCTTCTTTATGGGTGTTCCCCTCCCCATCCTCCCCCCATTACCGCCCTCCCCCCAACAGTCACATTCACTGGGGGTTCAGTCTTAGCAGGACCAAGGGCTTCCCCTTCCACTGGTGATCTTACTAGGCTGTTCATTGAGCCAGTGATTTCTAATGACCCCAAGTTTATAGATCCAGGCGATAAGGCCATTCTCAACGTATAAGGGACACTATCTTTCTGTACTAGGCTCCTCCTGGGTCTTCTACCAAATTCACAGTTCCCTTCTAACTTAATGGGCACTCTGGGTTCATTGAATCAGGACACAGTTGGTTTTACCTACATGAAATGGGATCAGGTCTTTCCTTCGAGTGTTGACAAGAAAATTCAGTGGCATGAAGCATGGAATTATTGATCAGTACTGTTCCTTGGGCACAGGAGGAGTGCACCGAGTTCCCTAGGCTGGCACAGTAAAATCACTTCCAAATAGAGAGATGTGAGACTCCAAAGCCTAGGGAAGTGGAAAGCTCAGAGCTGTCACCTCCCGGCCTGGCCAGTGTGGACAGACCTACTCCAGGCCACAAGAAGAAGGGCTTCCTCTTGTTAAATCCACACTGGGAACCTTTCTGGAGTTCGTGCTTCCTCCGTGTTGTAGGTGTTCATGGCTGTCTACGCACGTCCCTAGGTGGACGTGGTTTGTCAGTTTTCAGACCACAACAGTTGAATGTTTTGGGAAGAAGCCAGAAGGGAGTATTGGACTTTTTGTGGAGAGGTGATATTAATTTTAATGTTGTTAAAATTAAAAAGTGGGTGGAGAGGTGGCTCAGCGCGGTTAAGAGCACTCGCTCCTCATGCAGAAGACCCTGGTTTGATTCCCAGCATCCACGTGGTGGTTCCAAACCATCCGAAAGCTACAATTCCAGGAGCTCTGAAGCCCTCTTCTGACTTCTTTGGGTACCAGGCACACACATTGTGCACCTACATACTTAAAGGTAAAACATTCATACACATACAATAAATAAATCTTAAAAAATAAAACAGAGAATTCTACACAGAGAAACCCTGTCTTGAAACAAACAAATGGAGAACAAATATAAGTACCTTCAGCTAGGTGTACTTCTGGAATTTGGTAGAAAACCTAAGGCATAGGCCCGGGATAGACTTCTGTGTTGTACATAGGGGCTGGAGTTGAAATCCAGGATGCCCAGTTCAGATGTCATTTCTCTTGCCAATGTCCTGCAATCTCTGGGTCTCAGTTTATCACGAGGGTTTGCTCATTGGAATATCTTCCTGCCTGATGTTGCTAGAGTAGCCATGATTAGTTAAGAGGCTTCATTGTAAGATACTGGCGTGCTTACTAGTGCTGTCTTGTAAAGCTGGGGCAGTTGTCACTGGGCCTGGAGAACCAGATTGAGTCCTAACTGAAGAAACCCACACCTGCCCTGCCCTCACATGATGTTGCCCTTTACAAACTCTCACTTGAGAGCTGTGGACTTGAGTTACAAGATACACACACACACACACACACACACACACACACACACACACACACACACACACAGATGTTAAAACAATAAAAAGGGTGGTGAAGCCCCCTCCGTTCCTAGTCTGGTGTTTTTACCATTGAGAGGCTATGGGTCTTGACAGTGCTTGTTACTCATGTGAGTTTGTTTTGTTTTTGTTTTTTTGTTTGTTTTGTTTTTGTTTTTTGTTTTTCCTTTTTGGTCCATTATATTAATATATGCATATTTCATGTTGAATGATTTTAGCTATTGAGGCAACCTTGTATGCCCAGGATAAATATCACTTGGTCATGGTATTTACTGTGCTTATTTTTTGCTCGTTTGAGTTTGGTAGCATGTAGTTTTAGCTTTTTAATTGTAAGAAATTTGTCTGTAATTTTCTTTCCTTGTGACACCTTTGTCTGGCTTTGTATGAGGATAACAGTGCCTCAGAGGATGAGGGGGGGATATCCCCACCCACCTCTTCTGTGTTTGAAAGACTTGGTGTCCATTTGTCTAGCCCTTTTAAGCATCAGGTAGCCTTTTCTGGGGAAGCCACCTGGACCTGACTTTCCGTTTATATAGGAAGTCTCACTCATCTTTTAGTTTTATCTCTGCCATCTTTAGCTGCAGAGGCCCTCTGCTTTGTTGTCTTTCAGCTGTGACGTCAGGTGGTTTTCAGCATTGGGAAGGGCGTCATCACTCCTAAACTGGCACCCCAGCATTTTAATGCGCGTCCCTGGCACTGGATGGTGGGCAGAATGGCTGCCCGAGTGCTGGAGTTTCCTTGTGTCGTATCCGTGGGGTCCTTGGAAGTACCAGACTGCTGATCCATCCCATCGGCCAGTGATCAAAGTTCATCTGTGAAGGTCTATACATTTACGTCAATAGAGCTGCATTTCCCTGTAAGGTTGGGCGTTCTGGGGAATCTGGGGAGAAGGAAAATTAGCACCGACTATCTCTTAAGTGCCAGGCGGTGTGGTAAGAATGTGTGCATTCATAATGATCTCCACCCTTTAGGGGGAAACTAGAGATAGCTGCATTTATAATGGTTCTGATAGCTTAGTGTGGCCTGGAATTCGTGATTGGCTGATTGCCCAGATGGCCTATTAGGCTTTCTACAGTCTAAGGTTTGGTCCTGGGAGGAGGGACCCGTAAGTAGCATTGTAGGTCAGGAAATTGCATCAGGGCTCCGGGACTGATCAAAGGACCGATTTAGCAATACAGCTCTCCGTATGTACACGCTGGGATGCTAAGTTGCTGTTTTACCGGAAGAGTGGGAAGAGTAAAACTGCCAGCAAGTGCCTTAGAGTTCTGTGGGTGTGGCTGGCTGCACGACTTTGATCCCAGCACGTGGGAGGCAGAGGCAGGCGGGGATCCCTGTGAGTTTGAAGCCAGCCTAGTCTACAGAGCAAGTTCAAGTCCTGTGTAGTTCAGGGATACACAGAGAAACCTGTCTACGGGGAAAAAAAAGAAAAAGAAAAAGGAAAAGGAAAAAAAAGAATTCTGAAGATGCAGACAACCCTAGACAGAAAGTCAGAGTTTACTCAGGGAGCTGAGGAGTCAAAAGCCAGAGTAGAGAAGTAAGTTTGCTCTGGCCACAGATCCTGTCAAGCTGTCATGGCTAACATATAACTGAGACGAGAAGGCCTAGGAGTCAGATGCCTTCCTTCCACCCCCCACGGCTTGAAGAACACACCCTACTCTCCAAGGTCACTTCTTTCCCATCCACTTACCAGCCTTCAGTTCATGGCCCGTTATCAGCACTGCTCTATTGATTGGTTCTCTTGCCTTATTCATTATTGGTTGCATTTTGCCTTTGTTCTCATTTCTGTCATCAAACCCACAATGAGCAGTGCCACTCCTGTGTTTGCAGCACACGTGTTTCCATGTGCACAGAGAGACCACTGGAGTGTGCATGTATGCACTTCTAACTTAAAACTTTTTTGGGTCAACATGCAGTAAAGTTAGCTTGTCATGTAGCTGTATGGACTCAAACATGCGTATATTTGTGTAAGCATCACCATAATCAAAACACAAATTTAGTCCCTTCCAAAGCCCCAGTTACTAGTCAGTTTCCCATCTTGAACTCTGGAAAGCTCTGTTTTGTTTGAGATTAGGTCTCACTGTATAGTGCTCATTGTGCAGGCCAGTCTGGCACTGGAGTCTTCCTCTGTCCTAGAGTCTTACACATGATAGGTGTGAAGGGGGGAAGGGGGAGAGGAAGAGAGTGGGGGAGGGGAGAAGAGAAGAGAAGAGAAGAGGGGAGAAGAGAAGAGAAGAGAAGAGGGGAAAAGAGAAGAGAAGAGAAGAGAAGAGAAGAGAAGAGAAGAGAAGAGAAGAGAAGAGAAGAGAAGAGAAAAGAGTGTGTACATGTTTTGAGACCAGGTCTCTGCTATATAGTCTTGGCTGGTCTAGAATTCATGCTCCTTCTCAGCTTCCTGAGTCCTGACATTAGATGCATCACTATGCCTAGCTCCTTACAGAGACTCGTCTGTTGTACCAATACTGTGGTTAAATCAGAAATCATGTATTGTGTTCAGCCTTCCCGTCTGGCACAGTATCTCAGACTTCCTTTGTACTTTGGCAGAACCTTGTTGAAGAGTACAAGCCAGTTATTTTGTAGACGTTTCCTCGGGTTTGCTGTTCATTTGTGATTATTCTTTTTGTATATTTTGCGTGGACAGGGTCTTACTATGTAGTCCAGGCTAGCCTTATACTTGTGTTCCTCCTCAGTCTATTATTATGTAAATATTCTATTATTCTCCCGCTTTTCTTCATTGGACTGTTGTTCAACATCTGTAGCTATTTATTTTGTTCCTGAATCAATTACTATGATGGTTGATTTCTTTGTATTTGTAAGTTAACCCCCCCCCCAACACACACACCAATTCTCTTTTCCTCTACTCTTTGATTTATAGGTCAATGCAAAGTATGAATTCTTTTTATAAATTCTTTTTTTAATTATAATATAATTACATCACTTTTCCCTTACCTTTTCTGCCTCCAAACTCAAGCATACACCCCTCCTTGCTCTCTTTCAATTCATGGTCTTGTTTTTTATCATTAACTGTTGTTGTTGTTGGTGTGTGTGTGTGTGTGTGTGTGTGTGTGTGTGTGTGTGTGTGTGTGTGCATATATTTCTAAATACCTAAACAACCCGCTAGACTGTTGATTCTTGGATTTTACTTTATTCCGATGCTTTCTATCCGGGGCTTACCAGTGGGATTTTCTCCCACTGGCTAGCTGTTGTATCCTTTTTGATATAGTCTGTCATTCTCAGAGCAATTCTTTCAGGACAGACTGAGGTATTCAGGAGGCTGCTCTTTCCTTGGCTCTGCCCTGGCACCAGCCATTTCTTCAGTGAACCTTATTAGTTCTTTTCAGAGAGAATGTGTTTAGAAAACTAGAATTAGCTGCTACGGGTTCACTTTGGTTTTTAGGGTCCATTGCTGTTACCACATGTACACTTAGTCTGTTGATTCTGACTGTCCAGAGATACCCCATGGTATCTACCTATTCTGGTTTTCTCTCCTGTCTTTTCCTTAATGGCGAATATGCTCCCCATACTGCTTGCCCAGATATCACTATGCAGAGCATCCTCACACAGGACATCAGGATTAGACATGTGTGCTCCAAGCCCAGCTTTGTGTGGGACTCAGGTCCTCATGCTTGTGCAGTAAATGTTTTATCCACCGATCCACCTCCCCACCTACCATGGGGTTCCTAGGGGTCTTCTTTCTGGGATTGACAGATAAAGGCAGGTACACTTTATACAAATCCGGGCTAAGGGTAAAGGAGGTAAATCTCTGTTTAGGATTGCACCACATGAAATAAACATTCATACTTGGATTTCCTCCACAAAGGTGAACACCAGACTAACTAATTGGGCCATAGACATTCTTGACCTCTAGCCACAGACTCTGAATCCTAGAGGCTAGGATCTTCTGTTTTCAGTGTTGGTGGAAACCTTTTTACCTTTGAACAGAAGTAAACTGTCAGTTTACTCTAATTCTGGAATCTCCAAGACTTTCCCTGCACCATCTTGTTCCTACTGCCATAACGAACACCTGAGAAAAGTTTGACTGAGTAAAATGAAGTAAGACCCAACTTTTATGTTGCCTCCCTCAGTTTACTCCCTGGAACTCAAGATTGAGAAGGGTTCCCAGACAGAGATAGGGCCTGGCCTGGGGACAGCAGAGGCAGGACTGTTAGGATCACCTGTCCTCCGCTGTGTCATGACCATCAGAACCCTAAAGGTTTATTAAAGGCAAAGCAGGACAGCTTTTCAGATCCAAGATTGCTCCGGAGCAGTGTCGGCCCCTCTTGTCTTAACTCCCTTCGTGTGGAAGAACCGTGGTATCTCCTCCAGAAGATACTGGGCAGAAGTCTTCAGGATCTGCTTTGAGATGGGTTCTGACCCTTCAAGGTGATATAATCTGGTCATATCTTTGGTCTTTGTCCCCTTACGTGTATTATAAGTCTTAATGCATTTAATGACAGCTCCATGGATTGAATGGCCAAGACCGAGGCCTTTCTTGTCATCCCATGGCCTGAATCAGATTTAAGATTTGGAGATTGGGTTTATTCTCACAGGAAGGAATAGCGTAGGGTGAAGAGCGTGGCTTGTATGGCAGGGTGAGGCTCCAAAGAGAAAGGCAATGCATTTCATTAGGCTAGTCTGTCCTTCTCCACAAACTCAAATCCTAGGCCTGTGGCCTGGAGAGAATTTAAATTTAAAATGTAAATTATTTTGAGCAGTATCAGCAGCTGATGAATCAGAAGCTGTGCCTGGAAACCAAAAGCTTGCTGAGGAGAACAGAAATGAGTATCTTTGCTCAAGGAGAATAGAAGTGAATGTCTTTGCATGGGAGAATAGAAGTGAGTGTCTTTGCTATACGAAATGCTGTCTCAAAAGAAAACTAAATCTAACCAACCAGTCAAGCAAACAAAAACAACCCTAGCACTCATATCAAGATGCTGGGGAGATGACTCAGTGGCTAACATTAGCTGCTACTCTTCTAGAGAACCCGAGTTCAATTCCCCGCATCCACATGGGGACTCATAACTGTGCAGAATGCCAGTTCCAGGGGATCTAATGTCCTTTTCTCAGTCTCTGAGGACACTAGACACACATGTGGTACACATACATGAAAATAAAACACTCATACACATATAATTAAAGAAATTTAAAATAAAATAAAAATAACAGATGTGGCTTTCTGGGCTACTCAGAATATCTAGGCGAGTAGACACATTTCCCAGCGTGATTCTCCCTTCACTATACAGCTTGAGTGTGGCTGCAGGCTGGCTTTCTCACCACCATTTTGAAAGCCAACCACACAGTGCTTGAAGGCTGGGGAGGTCTTTGATAGCCATGTGTCACTGTGTGAGAAATGGCAGTTCCAGAACTTGGTAGCTCACTGTTGGTGAAGCCACTTTCTGCACCTGGAAGGTTACAAAGTGGGGCTCTGTGGGCTTGTGACAAAACTGTCCCAAGCAGAGAGGTGGACAGAGGAGGAACCCTCCCCACAGTGATGCAGTTTTCTGGCTTTGCTATACGAAACCCTGCCTCAAAACAAAACTAAATCCAACCAACCAGAGAAGCAAACAGAAACAACCCTAGCACTCATATCAAGATGCTGGAGACACCTTCTGGCTTTGCCTTGTCGGTCTGGTCTGGCAGGTTCCTTTATTTTTTGATCAAATAGTTTGTTTTGTTTTGGTTTGTTTTGTTTTGCCTCTAAGTGTAGAGTTCTTATACCACAGATGTGTTGTTTCCTCTTGGCAATGGGCTCCCCACCCCCTCCAGCTCTAACAGTGATGGTGATGGCAGAAGGAAGAGTGGGTGTGCAGCTTGTGTTCTCTGCATGTGCCCAAGACGTCATATAGGGAGAGAGAACGTTTCCCATAGCCCAGTCTAGGATTTGAACGGGCAGAGTTGTACACACCTGGAATCCCAGCGCCGAGAGGGAGACTCGGGATCAGTTCAAGGTCATCTCAGCAACACCATGAGTTTGAATCTTGTCTGGGTTGTGTGAGAATCTGTCTCAAAATAAAACACAAACGATATGGTTCGAATCTTAATTTTTTTGCATTTGTTTATTTAATGTGTGTGTGTCTTTGTGTGAGTGTGTGTGTGTGTGTGTGTGTGTGTTCCATGGCACACTTGTGGACAACCTATGGAAGGTGGTTCTCCTTCCCCCATTAGGCAACAAGATACGTTACCTGTTGGGCCACCTTGCCAGCCCTCCTTTGAAATCTTTATGTTGAAAGATATTTTCTCCGGAGGTGGAGCTAAAAGCTGCGATCACCTTTCCTGAGTTTAAGTGATTTTTAGCTCAGCGTTAAAGACACGCCCCAAAGGTGCAACAATGACAGGAATGTATGCCTTCAGAAGTAAATGCTGCTGAGTGTAGTGGTGCACACTTTTAATCCCAGCATCCTGTAGAGGCAGGCAGAGCTCTGGGAGTTCCAGGTCAGCCAGGACTGCAGAGTGAGACCCTGTCTCCAAAAGGGGGCGAGAAAGATAAATCATTTGTAGTGCCTTTGAAATCTTTTGAGACTTTAAATTTTGTTAAATTAAAAATTTAAAAGGACATTTTATGTATTTGGTGTGTGTGTTTGGGGAGCACATATCATGCTTGCACGTGGAAGTCACAAATTGTGAGTGATAGTCTCTCCATCCGCCTCCATGTTCAAATTCAGGTCCTCAGGCTCGGCAGCGGGTACCTTCATCCACCGAGCCATCCCACTAGCCCGGCTCTTGAAAAACAAACTAGCCTGTAGCATGTCTACTAGTTTACGTGATGTGGGTTTGTGTGTATGTGTACACGTGCCACAGCACGGGTGTAACAGAGGACATACCTGAGGAGCCGTTTGCTCCTTTCATCGTGCGGGTCCTGGGGATCACACGCGGGTCTTTAGGCCTGCTGGTGAGCACCTCACCCTCTGTGCTGTCGCAGTGGCCCTGGTTAGATTTAAAACAAGGTACGAAATGCTTCGCAGAGGAATTGAGAGTCCATTCTGATGGTCTTCACTCCACAAGTGCGTACAAGTCTTCACCTGGGGTTACCGGTGTAAGTGTGTTGTTTATGTCAGTAGCAGAGCAGGAGGAACCGTGTGTGTGACCACTTGGGTAAAGATTTTTGTTTCTGGTTTTGGGTGGGTTTTGTTTGTTTGTTTGTTTATGGTATTGTTGTTGGTTTATTGATCAGTTGGTTTATATGTTTATGTGTTAGAAGAAGAGGGAGCTCACTTTCACGTGGTTACAAATCTGTCCCTAGCTGAGCTAGTCACTTGTCTGCACTGATGTTGATGTGCCCTCTTTGGTACCAGTTCACCATGCTCACATTCCCCACCATAGTCTGCTGTGCAGGTCTTTCCCCAGCTGCCACACCGAGGGCCACTGGCCACTCCTTAGCCCACCCTCTGTATGCCTAGTACCACTGGTACATGGTAATGAGGTAAATGTCTCCGTGAACTTGGCATTGTGAATACTTTGAATATGTGGATGAAAATAAAGAACAAACCTCCTGGGAAAGCTTCCTGAGGGGTCATGTTAGAGGCATGAATAGCTTTGGTGATAACAGTCAGTGCGCATGCCTAGAGAGCCCTCCTCAAAGGGCTGGAGGAAAGGTTTGGGGTGAGCTCTCTGTAGCAGTTAGTGCTCTCATTTCTAGTTTAAAGACCACCTGAGTTTGTTTGTTTGTTTGTTTTGGGGGGGGTTGTTTTAAGATAGAGCTTCAAGTGGCACAGGCTGGTCTTGATCTTCTGATCCAGCTGTACTTCCCAGGTGTGAGATTGTTGGCTGCATTAGCCCTGGCTTCATAGTATCTTTCCCAATCCCAGACATGCTGTTGGCTGCTAGCTTCTGGTGCATTCCTGCCCTTTGGAATCACAAAGCCACAGAGAGGAAAGGTCCATCACACACACACACACACACACACACACACACACACACACACACACACACTCTCTCTCTCTCTCTCTCTCTCTCTCACTCGGTTGAACAGCACCTCACTGGGGGATAAGGCCTAGACAATGAGATCTGAGACCTGGCCCCAGAAGACAAAATCATAGCTCTTAGGGTGATTGTCTCCTGGCAATCCTACATGTTCTCTTGTATGTTCCCCAAATGGGGGAAGCTTCTTGCTCAGAAAATTTCCAGAAGAAATTTAGGGACCTGACCCTTGAATATCAAGAAGGGTATTTTAAAAGTAAAATTTTAAAAATCAACCCACTATCAAGATGCACCATGGTTTCTGATTTTCCTGGGTGTGGGCGGGAGACATTTGAACAGACCGAGAAGCCCTCGATGTGGAAGGCTCCACTAGTGGGGTGTGTATGGCCCTGGTCTCAGCATTTCGTGTGGTCTGGTCAGCTGTTTTCCCAACTCAACCTCAGACTAGGGATTATTTCCTTACTCTGCGGTTGCTCACTGGTCTGTCGGCCGGGAATCACTGAACTGGACGTTCCAGCCTGTTCTGCAGAAGTTAGAGGAACGAACCAGTGCCCAGCCAGCATGGAAGTTTTAGGGGTGGTTTAGATTAGCCCTGCTTTTGTTGTTGTTGATAGGAAGATTAAAGGTAGATAACGGCAGGTTTATTAGGAGGCAGCTCTGGGGTGGGCTCACTGATCTCACAGGTGGGGCCCAGTGAACTCACACATGCAGGCTAAAGCAAGGGGGTCACACATGCAGGCTAAAGCAAGGGGGTCACACATGCAGGCTAAAGCAAGGGGGTCACACATGCAGGCTAAAGCAAGGGGGTCACACATGCAGGCTAAAGCAAGGGGGTCACACATGCAGGCTAAAGCAAGGGGGTCACACATGCAGGCTAAAGCAAGGGGGTCACACATGCAGGCTAAAGCAAGGGGTCACACATCCAGGCTAAAGCAAGGGGGTCACACATCCAGGCTAAAGCAAGGGGGTTTTACAGAGCTTAGGCGAGGAGTGTTGATATGCCAGCTACGAGCTGGGGTGGTGTCCATACACGGTCAGAATCTGAGCCCCTGGGCAGGCACTCTTGGGTGGGTTGCTGAAAACCTATAGGGTGATGGCTTGTTAGCCCGGAGCTTTCTCCAAGCGGGCAGGGTTGGTAGAAGGAGGGCAGAAGGGGTTTCCCAGTTTGTGTAGGAGCTGAGCAGGGGTTCCAGCCTAACAGTCGGTGTTGTTTTGTTTTTTCAAGACAGGGTTTTTCTGTGTAGACCAGGTTGACCTCCAACTCAGAGAGATCCACCTGCCTCTGCCTCTGCCTCCCGAGTGCTGGGATTAAAGGTGTGGCCACCTCGGCTGGTTTAGCTCCGAGTTAGATACATACATGGGCATACGTGCGTTTCGGTTTGCTGTATCCTTCAAAGAAGCAGTGGAGTTTACAAAGTCGAACTCACACATTGAAGTTATTGAGCAACTTACACAAGAGGCCATGACCCGAACTCCCAGCTGCGAGGTCCACGTGGCAGTGCTGCTTGGGCCTGGGGAGCTGAGGACAGCTCACATCTGTGCTTATGTAACCCTGCTTCCCAGCCTTCAGAGGCAAGAAAACACACAAGCCAGCCCAGCAGGGCTGGGAGCCTGTAGAAAGAAGCACACGCCGTGCACCGTCACACAGCCGAGTGGGCGCGAGTGCCTTGGCCCAGCCTGAGGGTTACCATGAAATACTCAGGCCTCTGCTGCTTCCTAGTCCTCTTCCTGCGCTCATAGGCAGAGGTCCCCTGTTTGTGAATGACATCAGTCCTTGCCTGCCTGGAGTCTTGTAACTTTACTTTTTTCCAATCTTCTTTTTAATTATGGTTCTTAAATGCTTTAACGTCCTTTGTAACCCACCACCCTTCAGGGGTAGTGGAAAAGAAAGGATTCAGGGTGGTGGGGACCTGTTTAGAAAGACTCTTTGGAGCATCTCCCATCTGTGCTGTCTGGAAATCGGCAGCTCAGTTCACAGGTCAGCAGGCAGCGGCAGCTCGATCCACTTGCAAACACCTCACGGATACACTAACAGTTTGGCTCAGTAGAGTCAGGTTAGCAACAGCGGTGACACAACCTAGCAGAGACAGCCAGGCCTCAGCCTCCGATTGAGTCAGCAGGAGGGGCCAACAGGAACACTGGAGAAGTTTTCTGCTGCACCTCTCTCAGGGAAGTGAAGATCAGCAAAAATGTGAGACCCACAAGCATTGCACAGCTAGCTGTACCAGCAAGCCGAGCTCTATCTCCGTCACTCCGTGGAGTCCCATTTATTCCCTCCAAGCATCATGTGTCCTCATGGGCCTTGCCTCAGCACCGTCTTGCCTCAGCACGTGCATCTGATCAGCCTGAATCCTTGGAAGCTGCAACAAACTACAGCACACCGGAAGTTCTTTGTTGCATTTCTCTCTATGGTTTCCTGAAAAATCTTTCATCACCTGTCCTTTCACATGTTTGCTTTAGCAGAACATCCTCTCTCCTGTGTCTGTTCACGAGTCTGCCTTAGCCTTTCACACTGTGTCCACTTTAAGGAAATGTTCCTTCCCATGTTTGCTCCAGCAAAATGCCGTCCAACTGACTTTCCAAAGAGCCCTTAAGTTTCCACTCCGGCGTCTAGTTCCTTGGATTTTTCTCCTTGAGGTAGAGTGGGTGTGCAATGGGGGCTAGCCCCTACAGTATGGCAGAAGGCCTGCAGCTTCCTGACGCTGGAGTCAAGGAGACATTCGCCTATGGGCCTGCTGCTGCTGGGCACTCTTCACTGCAGAGGTGTGAACTGCAGGATTCCCAGAAGGTGGGGGTGTCAGGGAGGTGGGGGCGGGGGAAGAGTCGCCCTGTGGGAACAGGTGTGGGGTAAGGTTCCCTCCATACCTTGGGGATATGATGAACTGTGGGAGCGATGCAGAGGGGAGCAGGGACGTGAGAATGGCTGATCCGTGGCCAAGCTCTGTGGCGCCATTGGAAGAGCATGTTCCAGAGTGTTTACATTTAGACTTAGTACATACCCAATGAGGAGCTTGTGGGAGGTGAGGACATTCTTGTCTGGGCTCTTTCTCCTGTCCCCTCAACTCACCCTTCTTGAGCTGGCATACAGATTGGCACTCAGTCGGTACCCAGAGCACTGGCGACACAAATGCTCTTATCAATCACAGGGAGCGTTTGAGTGAAACAAATGTTTCAGAATGAAAGCTGGGCTTGTTCTTGGTAGGGTCCCAGGGACTTGGTCAGCTTGTTATTGATACCTCTGTGTGTCTGCCCGTGAATGCATGTCATATATATGCATTTGTGTGACAGAGGCACACACACACACACACACACACACACACACACACACACACAGTGGGGGGGGGCGGTGTTGGGAATGGAAGATAGACTGCCCATGTTTGCTCCCTGGCTGGGTAGACAGCAATGTTGCCAAGGGATCGCTGGAGGACAAATAAGTTTGACAGGAGGTAATGAAGGGCCCCTTGAATAGGTGTTACTTGGGATAGGTTAATTGAGGTGTCTGTGGTACCTAGGTGGCTAGCAGAAAGATCGGGAATGGTCATTTCACCTGGGTGAAAGGGACAGTGATTGTTACCAAGGGAAAAGGCTGAGAAAAGGTAGGTGACAGGTAGGAGAGACATGAGTGGGCGTGGTGCTGGGTGATTAAGTTTTCTTCTTACCCATCTACCCATCTAGGCTATTCATTCTTCCTTTCTGCTTGGTCATTCATGCCATCTTGGGAGCAAGAAAGATGAGAATAGGGGTTCTCAGAAGATGCTAGTTTGGGGTCTGTTCTTCCTGACTTTAACCAGCGCTCTAAGATTGTCAGGAGTCCATCTGGCCCAATATTTGCAATTTATGAATGGGAGTAGATGGAAGTTATTCAAGGATCATCCAGTCACTGATGCGGCTGCACCAGTGACTCTTTATTTGGGGCTCTTTACCTCAGCATCTTTCCACAGAGGCAGCACAGGACACTTTTGGCCCTGCAGGTGTATACTGCGGTGGCTTGGCAGACCACATGTGAACTCCTGCCTTCTGGGTTGGTTTCAGAAAGTATCGGCAAGTGGGTAGGAAGGCAATCCAGCTGCCTCTTAGGGTCTTGTAAATGGGGTTTATGTTTTTCAATACCTCTTCAGATGGCATGGGGCCTTCTGAGGAAAGAGGAACCCAGTGGTGGGTCATGAGTCCACTGTACCTTGGCATCTCCCAGAGGTCTTGTGTTAGGGTTGAGGAATTGAGCTCCTAAGCTTACTAGGTCTCAAGAGTGGGACTCTCTAAGGACCTTCATTGTTTGAAAGTTTGAAGGCTTGTGAAAATGAACCACCAAGTTCTCTGTTGTCCAGTTTACCAGAAAGAGTTATTTGGGGTCTGGAAAGGTGGCTCAGTCGGTCAGGTGCCTCCCTTACGAGCATGAGGGCCTGAGTGCAGATCCCTGGCTCCGAGGTTTGGCTGCAGACATCTGCATCTCCAGTTCTGGGGCAGGGAGCGGGGACAGAGACAAGCAGATCCCTAGAGCTCAGCCTGGCTAAGTCACTGAGCTCCAGCTTCAGTGAGAAAATTACAGTGTCTCAAAAATTACAGCAGAAAACAATCAAGGGAGTGTTGACCTCTGGCTCCGGACCCACCCCTCTGTACACACTCATAGGAACACATATACACACAGCACGTGGACACATTAAACCCAAAATCTTTGGGCTTTTTGTTAATGTCCCTCCCAAGATCAGCTGAGTTGGCTGAGACTGTGTATCTGGGCCAGTGTCCTCATGAGATCCTCATGATAGGATTGAGATCTGCTGTACCAGGTGACCGGTGACCACAGACACTGTCCTAGAGTATAGTGCCCACTCACCACAGGGTGTCTTGGGAGGTCAGAGCTAGGACAATAGCACTGTTGTTAAGAACTGGTTCTGCGGGGTTGGGGATTTAGCTCAGTGGTAGAGCGCTTGCCTGGGAAGCGTAAGGCCCTGGGTTCGGTCCCCGGTCCCCAGCTCCGGGGGGGGGGGGGGACAAAAAAAAAAAGAACTGGTTCTGTAAGACCCCTGACCTCAAAAGGGAGGTCACAGGCTGGGTTCAGGGAACAGCTTCTTTTGAGTTTGAGGCTGTCCTTCCTTGCCTAAGCTCTGTGTTTCTCAAGGAAGTCAGAGGATGAAGTTCTGTGGAGGCTTGCCTGTCAGTTCGAAAGTTAGTTGGTTCGGGGAAGTGGGAACGGCTAAGGAAATAGGCAGCCAAGCCAGGGAAGATGCTGGAGTGGTGGGCCTGTTGTTGAAGGTGGCTGACTTCGCTTTGTGCCAGGCCACACAGCTTTCGCCATGAAGGAGGTTCAATCAGAACTGTCTCAGAAGAGAATGAACTAATGGGAACAGGCCCTGTGGTGAAGGAGCAGGGAGATAAGATTGAGGAGGATCCCCGGAAAGGGAGAGAAGGTGACAGCTGTCCAGAAACACTTACCAGACAGGAGACAAAGGACATGGCTTCCTTTGTTAGAGGTAGATTTTAGGAAGGGAACTGCTCCCTGGGCATGTGAGCTGGTTTTTTTTTTTTTTTTTTTTTAAATAAAAAGGACAGATTGGAGCCTGCCCAGAGGTGGGTAGGTGTGCGTGTTTGTCATTCGTGTAATTCAGGTGACTCTAATCTGCTTAGCGTCCCACCTTCTGTGGCTTCCTCCCTGTGTTCTAGTGAATCCGGTCACCGCAGAATAACAGTTCCCCAAATGACAACATCAGTTCAGTGATGATGTAGTCAGGCAGTGGTGAGATAACTCCAAGGGACTTCTTGGCTGCACAGGTTTTTTTCAGTGTCCTTGGGTGCTTTCCAGAAGCAGGATTTAATCTACATGGCTGCCATCTTGACTTGTCCTGAGCATCTACTGCATCTTGCTGGGGCTCGTGTTTCTGGAACCTATTGAGGATGTCTGAGGAGTGTGGAGCACTAGGTCTGAGCGTGCAGTCGTGGGTCTCTGCCTGGACCACTCTGTGTTCTACAGGCTCCTTTCCTCCCTTTGCTCTGACCATGTCAGAATCTGCTGTCTGCCTTCCCCTAGTCTTTAGAGCCAAGCACTTTCTTTTTTTCCCCTTCCTTTCTTTTTTTTACATTTTAAAAATATCATTTATTCCTAAACACTTAATGATTATTATTAATTAATTACCATCAAAAGCCTAGGGCCTAGTATCAATCCCACCTCTGCTGCTGACTATGCTTCTGTCCCATTCATTCATATTCATTCTCTCTCTCTCTCTCTCTCTCTCTCTCTCTCTCTCTCTCTCTCTCTCTCTCTCTCTCTCTCGTTTTTGTTTACACTCCAGATCTTATTCCCCTCCTGGTCCCACCCATCTCACCAGACCTCTAAGCTCCCTGGGGCCTCCAGTCTCTTGAGGATCCCTCTTCTCTGACTGAACCCAGACCCTGCAGTCCTCTGATGTATATGTCATGGGGGGGGGTCCCAATTCAGCTGGTGTATGCTGCCTGGTTGGTGATCCAGTGTCTGAGAGATCTTGGGGGTCCAGGTTAATTGAGACTGCCGGTCCTCCTACAGGGTCGCCCTCTTCTTCAGATTCTTCTGGCCTTTCCCTAATTCAACCACAGGGTGAGCCAAGCACTTTCTTGCTGATCCATTCTCCTTCCAGGCCAGGAACTCTGGAGCCATCCTGATCTCGCCTTCTCCATTCTTACCGCTACTTTACCAGCCGTTATTTCTAAGTTTTGTTTTTTTCTTTGAATGATCTTTCTCGCTTGTTCCTTTTGTGTCTCCTCCTTTTCCTCTGGGATCTCATAGCCTCCATCCTTCTCCTTTGAGTCCCTTCTACTCCCCGACTGGCTTCATTTTGAATCTGATTTCCTCTACAGTGATTCGCCCACACCACACCCCCTCCTTCCCTTTCCCCAGTTAGATTAGGTTTAGAAAGAGCCATGTTAGTTGTTTGTGTAAAACCACACTGATGGCAGGTGGCAGAGCTCAGGATTTCTGAGAAAGTGCTTTCTCCTCTGTACCACACAGTCAAGTGGTCCGAGCAGAAATTGATTCAGTTTTGCAGTGCAGCCTGAGAGGGAGGGTCTCTTGGGCGGGGAGTGCTCCACTCTCTGGGTTTGCCCAGTACTGGGAGTTCCTGGAACAAGGTTTCCTGAGGTGGCTGGTCACACTAGGGCTAGACACGAATGCCTTTTCTACAGCACCCTGTCTCCCTCTTCCAGAAGGAGGAGCTGTCCCCTCTGTAGCTTTGGTCTGGTCAGCTAATGCAGTCTGCAGCAGAGTGGGCCCTGTGGCTGGCTAACTTCTTCCTTCCACCTCTCTAGTTGGCCCCATGGTGATTGACTTTAATATTCCTGTGGATCTGGAGCTTTTGGCAAAGAAGAACCCAGAGATAAAGATGGGCGGCCGTTACTTCCCCAAGGACTGTATCTCCCCTCACAAGGTGGCCATCATTATCCCATTCCGTAACCGGCAGGAGCACCTCAAATACTGGCTGTATTATTTGCATCCAGTCCTTCAGCGCCAGCAACTCGACTATGGCATCTACGTCATCAATCAGGTGAGGTTTGGGAAATGGGACAAGGGAGGTAGACCTCAGGGACACCAATGTGTGCTCAGTTAGTGCTGAGTGATCTCATTTTACAAGGACGTGCCAACTCTGTCACTGCTGCTGTTCTTCTTTAAACAGTGTGGCGAGCTAAGTGCCAAATGGTATGCTGGCTTGTTAATATAGCCAAGAGAAATAGATACGGTGTACTTGGCTTTTTAGACGTAATCTTCCAGCAAAAATGAAAGAAAAAGGCATCTCCAATGATCACCAAGTAAAACACTGATTATTACCATTTTTAGGTTGCTATATAATAATAATTCCAAAACAATCCATTTTTGTTTCAGACTTTTGGGCAACTTTGAAGTTTATCCAGCTGGGCAGTCAGTATCTTTCTTCTGGGGCATCCATAAGAGACCATGTGTATGTCTCTACAGCCAGCCCTGGGTGAAAAGTCTGGGGAGCCCTATTCTAGAGCCTCAGAGAGTGATATGGATTAGGCTGTTTCCTGCTGCACCTCAGACTGTGTGTGTCAGGCTCTCATCTCTGAGGAGACAAATGCTGAAAGCTTACCAGCCTCTCTCACCACAGCCCAGAGATTCAAATAGATCTAAACCCTGTAAAAGGTTCTTTGAGGCAGGGTCTGACTATGTAGCCCTGGCTGTCCTGGAACTCATTATGTAGACTAGGCTGGCCTCGAACTCACAGAGCTCTGCACCAGCCCCTCCTCCTGAGTGCTAGGATTAAAGGTGTGCCCCGCTGCCTGGCTCACAGCTGTTTTACATTGTTAACAAACTGTTTGTGGCAAAGTCTTCACCTTCCTCATGTGGGCTGGATGCTTCAGGATGGCAGCCTCTTACACTTCCTCAGGCATGGCGTTAGCCGCTGAGGCAGCCCTCGGCTATCCCAGCTTCCCTGCTGAACATAAAGCCCCTGACTTTGATGGAAGCAAAAGGAAAAGAGAGAAAGAAAAAAAGAAAAAGAAAGAAAGAAAAGAAGATAGTAGCGATCTCACTGCCTCAAACAGGCTCAAAGTTTATGTTGAAGTACAGAGGCAAACAGTGTTTGCAAACACATTTCAGTGAGACTTGGCACCCAGGTAAGTGAGACTCATCAATGCACCTAGGTTACAGATATGTACATGAACTTCACTATCGGGGGTAAACCTGAAGTACCACGTTATATTCATGGGGAAAACAGTAGTGCTCGTTAAGCATACTGAAAAAAAGCAAAGTTTTCCATTTTTATTTAATTCATTTATTATTTTTAAGTTCTTGGTGCGTGCCTTCAATCCCAGGCCTCTGGAGGCAGAGGCAAATGCTGATCTCTGAGTTTGAGGCCAGCCTGGTCTACAGATCAAGTTCCAGGACAGCCAGGACTACACAGAGAAACCCTGTCTCAAACAACAAACAGTGTGTGATTGGACAGTGATTGGACAGTAAGCTTTAGAAGCTCAGAGGAAGGAGAGAAGGCTATGCCCCAATATATTTAGTACAGGAGTTCCTAAATATTCGAGGAAGGCAGATCTCATTGTTATAGAAGCTTCCATGCCCCGGCACCCGGTGACTTCCGGAAGTACTTCCTTAGCTAGTCTAGACAGAGAGCAGTTTTCCAAGAATCACCTCCAGATGATGTGTTCTGTGAGTCACATTTTGGAGAAAACAACCCTAAATTACCCTCTCTCTGCTTCCACCTACTTTTCCTGGGATGCTAGGAACTCCCCCTTTCTCTTTTTTTCCCCACTTGCACCTTAGCATCAGAGAAGGAATCTCTTAGGAGGCAGGGGGTGTAGCTCAGTGGCGGAGTGCTTGCCAAGTATTCATGGAGCATTAACTCTGAGTGCCAGCCTTGAAGCAAAGCGAAAAAATAATTTACTTCCTCATCGCTGTTTGCTAGGGCTTGCCCTAGAGGGGAGGGAGTAAAAACTCCCGCTCTGTGTCAGAGAGAAGAAATAACCAGTAGAGATAAGTACTGGATGCATAAGTAACAATGGGTTGCAATGAAACTCCACTTAGGTTCTCAAGTTCTATGGTGTCCTCCCACTGGGCCACAATAGTGCTTTTGGAGGCCATTTGTCCTCTTCCTGGTGTTTCTCAAAGCCTGGTCTCCAGGGCTGTGAGTGAGCCTCATACCCGGAGAGCCATTTCCCAGTCTGTGATCATAGGCAGGCCTCGGAAGCCCTCAACTACTTAGTAAACACGAGCTGTTTTCCCTCCCCACCCCTTCTTGGCTGTTGCCTCTGCCTGGTACCTTGCTGATAAATTCCTTACTGTTCTTCCTGCCTCCTGCTTTAGCCCAATGTAGTGCCAATATCAGGGTCTTACCTCCTACTTGTTAGGGCCTCTGTGGGGTTAGAAGATAATGAAAATCCGTGTGAGTCAGACGACAGGCCCTCAGAAGACTCAGGGCCATGCCTTAAAAACTTCTTTAGAGGAGCTTGCATCCGAAGTCCAATGAGTTTTTATGGTTTATGTTTGCAGTTAACTTTGTTCAGCCATTATGAGACTTAAGCTCAACAGAAGTGTGCTGGAGGGATGTGTGGGAGGCCCTCCCCAATTGTTGAAGAGAGGGGCAAAGGTGTCCTTTGGGTTTCTGTCTCTCCTCTTGCCATGCATATGCAAGGCCTGCTAGAGTCTTAGCACATCCTACTTGGCACTTCCTACTCTGACACTTAGGTATCTGGCTAAGTCCTGCACTGGGATGGACCATGTTGTGGAAGTGATTGTCAAGGTGTCATATAGGAAACAGGGAATGCATTCTGTTGCTCACACTTCAGTTAGGAAAGCACAAAGCCAGGTAATAGGAAGGCTGGCACCTCGTAGCACCAGCCTTAAATGGAAAAGAAAGAATGAAAAGCAGAGGTGAGAAGCTTTAGAGAACGTCTGTCATAAACTACAGCCAGTCACGCCCACTGCGGTGCTTTGTCCCAGAGCTGGAAGCTGAGAGTTCTTTCCCAGCATCACTTACATCTTTGTCTCCTCAGCGTTCTGACTCTGCCCATGCTGTGTCTTTAAAGCCTTCAACAACTTCCCCCAGCCATAGGCAAGGGCCTGAGTGACCTGAAACCTTAGCATGTGATGCCACCTGGGGACTAGCCCTGACCTACCTCCAGCCACTTCTCCTTGTCACCCTTCATACAGTGACCACAGGCAAGCTGTCCGTCATCCTCACCCGGACACTCGTCTCCTTCCCCTTGTGCCTCTGCTTACTCTGTGCATGGGTCTCCCCAGTGGCCTTTTCTGGATATTTCTCAAGCCCCTCTCCTTTACCTCATTAGCTCTGTGAAGCCCCTGAATAGAAGTGACCTCTCTTTCTTCCCTTGGTACAAGGGACAACTATCATTTTTGTGCCTCATTTTGGTCCTTGATCCTTGGTTCCTGGCCAAACTCATCCCCACATGCCTGACCATGGATCTCCTCCACAGTCTAGAATGGACGCTGCCACGTTTGGAACAGGGAGATCTTTCCTTGAGTCCTGCTCATTTATTGATACCCACACTCAGGACCCCCTGCCCCTGGTTCCTAGCTGACTCCACTCCTGCTAGAAGCAAAGTCTCCTCTCCTAGCTTGGCCATATTATGACCCTTTCAAAACTGACACAGTCCCTCCTCAGGGCCCTTCAGCCGAAGTCCCTGTGAATTGCTGACTAGGGCATAGGCTGCCTGTGACAAGACCTTTGGGTAACCTTCCTTTTGGGAAAAGAGACATGTGCTTCAGCCCTGTGTTTGATCATAAAACTCTTTTGGGTCAGACATGATAGGTGATTCATATCTCTAATTGTAGTACAAAAGAGGATTGCAAATTTGAGAATAGCCTCACTACATACTGTGCTCAGGGCTAGCCTGGGCAACATAGCAAGCCCCCAAACCAAAAACAAAGTCTCGTGTGTTCCTTTGTATTTTGACTTCTGTAGACCCCAAGTGAGGGCTGCTTCGAAGGCTGCACAGGCAATCAGATCGTGGCCAAGCAGGCTGGGATTAGACAGAGGGGTAAGGAATGTCCCCATTGCCATGTCTGTATATTGGCCATGCCATGAGTCTTGCTAGATTGTGTGAGAGAGGCAGCTGCTTGTGAGCAATAGCTGCCAAGCACCCAGGAGCCTTTGTGGCTTGTGATGCTTCCAGGAGACCTGGCTGGACAGGCCGTGGGGAAGTGAGAGAGCCAGCCTGTGCTAGGAGGGCAGATGGTGCTTTGTGTGGCTGTGAGTTTGTTCTGGTGTGTGTGTGTGTGTGTGTGTGTGTGTGTGTGTGTGCGTGCGTGTGTGTGCGTGTGTGCGCGTGTGTGCGCGCGTGTGTGTGTGTGTGTGTGTGTGTGTGTGTGCTCGCATGCATGCATGCATGCATGAGAGAGAGAGAGAGAGAGAGAGAGAGAGAGAGAGAGAGAGAGAGAGAACAAGAATGTAGGTGACAGTAGAGACCAGAAGAGGGCATCCATTGGAGTTTGAGTTATGGTGGGCAGTTGTGAGCCTCCTAATGTGGGTACCAGGAACCAAACCCAGGTCCTCTGCAAGTGTAACATGGATTCTACACCACTGAGCCATCTCCAGCCCCTCCCTCCAGGAGGTCAGGATCAGTTGTAGTAAAGCAGATCCAGAGAGTGGCTGCTTCATGGCCCTTGTGATGTGGCTTCTCTCTTGAATATCTTTATGTCACCTGTCACCTTCTATTTCCTCTTCCAGCTGTCAGTGGATATGTAGGGGGATGGGACTTTAGGGGGGAGAGGGCTCAGCAGTTGACCCTCCCTTTCCTTGGGGCATTGCTGGCATGGGGATGGAGTGGGAATGGTGGGAGTGTCTGTCCCCCAGTCTGAGTGCCACCCTCTGCTCTGCTGTCTCCTCTCTGACCACATGTGTGTATTCTCCTGGGGAGTGTCATGGCACTTACTGGCACTCAGACATTGTTCTAGGAAATGCCATTTTTCTCTACGTGCCCTTGGTTCCACAGAAAAAGGAATGATGGTTTGTTTGAACTTGGCCTTATTATGAGGGTGGTCCAAGGAGTCCTTTCCCTGCTGCAGCCATCTCCTTTGAGTGTACCTTTTTTCTCTCGTAGCGGGGACTTTTTTACCTTGTCAAGCCTGTTTGTAGCAAAGCAAGCTGAAGGAGGAGCTCCTATTTGTGGGCGACTTCTTACCTTTCACCTACCTTCTCTTCTGTCCTCTGCCTCCTCTAAAGAAAGAAAAGTCGACTCACCTACTGCTGCTCTCCTAACTTCTGCCACTGCCACTGCCACCGCCGCTGCCACCGCCGCTGCCACTGCCACTGCCACTTGGGTGATGTCCTCACATCTGACGCAGTGCCGGGCCCTTCTGTCCAGGGGGAGCTGTGAATAGGCCCTGTGACTGTGCTGTCTTCCAGCTGTGCTGCCTCCCATGCAAGCGCAGGGCTGCCGTGGGCTGGGAAAACATGGAGATCAGTGGAAGGAAGCCAGCTCATGGGGCAGAGCCCGAGAGACTTCGTCGACCTTAGATTAAACCCGGGTAGAGCCCCTAGTGTATGTATATGAATGTTTACATCCTTGTCAGGTCCACATCATTAGCATCTTCCCATGCTGTTTCATAGTCTCCATGTTCATAACCTCAGTGCCTTCATAGCGGCTGATCGCTGAGTTCTACCACAGTTAATCCTCTCCTTTATTAGAAGCTGAATAAAAATAGCAAACATCCTCAAGTCTCAGGTTAGCTCTGTGTTGGCTTCTTCTGCAGTCAAGATTGTTTCCTCAGGCTAGATTTTCACACATAGGATTGTATGTTAAGAAATACTTTGCACATTTGTATAGTTAACTGGTACGAATAGACAGATTGCTTTTTGAAAGAAAAGACTCTTTTCAGCCTGTGTCTTACACACCCTGGAAGTGCTTAGTGCTACCTTTTACTGTGGGACTTCTGCAGGAAGTCTCAGTACCTTGGGCCCAGGTAGAGGCAGGCCTTCTGCTCTGGCCTCTGGAACTGGAGTTTTAAGATGACCTCTGCCTACATCACCCCAAATCCCTGCATTGCTCTCCCAGCCTGTGTTCAGAATTGCCTCCCAAGAGTATGGGACCTTATTCTAAAGAGCCTGTGTCTTTTATTTACTGAGTGAAAAACTTAAGTCTCAGATTCAAGTTTTCTTGGTGACTGTGTCTAAGCCCAAGGCCACCAGCTTATCAGGCATAAAAACTAGAACCGGGTTGCTAGGAACCGAAAGAATAGGTATTAGCCCACCACAGATTCAGCGTCATCCCGGCCTCTCACCTCACTCCTCTGTGCACCACCTCCAGCCTGTCTGCTGTTCTAAGATCCACACTGGGGCCTGCAGGAATGCCCAGTCTGAGCTTCTTCAGCTCTGAGCTGTGCTAGCCTTCTCACAACCCACTCAGCCGAGGTCTTCTTGGCATCTGAGGAGGCACAGAAAGACACTTGGGGGCAGGTCAGCAAGTGCTATTGGCTACAGACCTGCCCCTAGATTTGAAGTCAACTGTCTGTGTAGGAGTGGCTTTGTAATGGGGCCGCCTAATCTCTCCCATCAGATATTCTGATTCACAGAGATATCTTTGTTGTTGAGCTGTCTGTCGCTGGAAGAGAAGCGTATTTCAGGATGTGTCTCCTGGTGACACATGTAGACCTGCATCCCTGGAAGACAGAATGGTTGGACAGAATGAATATTCTAGGGGCTGTTGAGACTTGGACAGGGTGAAACATGGCTTTCTTTAGCTAGTCCTCTGGCCTTTGTTTCAACCAAAGGAAGTCACTTCTGTCCTCCTTAGCTGCACAGACTTGGTGTTCCTGGACAGTAGACTAGACTCTGGAACCTGTTCTGGCCCCTTCCCCCAAAAGGCTCTCATGAAGATGCATGGTTAGGGCTAGGTGGGCATGAGGAACTCTGGCTTGAATTCTTCCTTTAAAGAGGATTTAAAAATTTACCCACCATGACTTCCTAGGCCTGCCTGTCTTACATGAATCATACAACAGCTTACGAATTGAGCTGGTCTCCCTGCCTTTTCTGGAATTGAGACACAAATCCCTCTTGACATGTGAAATATAGCATAAGGCTCACTGTGGCCTAGAGGGCCCACCTCTACCACTGTTTTGAATTTTTGTTTCTAAACTGTTTTTGTCTTCAGAGTTTTTACAGATTTCTTACCACGTGATGCCTCCCTCCCCAGCCCAGTCTATCTCCTCTCACCTGCATTCTCAGCCGTTTAGAGTTTTTATCAATTTGAAGGCTTTTCTTCTTTCTGCCTGTTTTCTCCCTCATGTGAGAAGCCCGCTTTGAAAAGCTGGGTTGCGCTCAGCATGGTGGCAGTGCATGCCTTCAATCCCAATAGTCAGTCTCAGATTTTGAGGCCAGCCTGATGTACACAGTGAGATCTTGTCTCAATTCCTAAACAGACAAAAACCAAAAACCCCACACCAAAGTAAAACAAGAACGAAAACGAAACAAAAAAAGCTGAGTCGTGTTTTAAAAAAAGATATGTGCTTCGGTGTGAAGAAGCTTCTCGTCCCCAGACTTCCCCGTGGGCATTCCCACACTCCACCTCACTCTCTAAAGGGTTCTCACTTTCTTCTGCGGCTAGAGGCCTAATCATGTGAGCCACAGCCTAATTCAGTTAAGCCTAATCCTGTTTAGAAATGCCCTGTCTGCCCGAGAGGCAGGAATCGAGGGGGACTCTTGAAGCTGGTAAGAAAAACCGTGAGCATATGTTAAAGATGGCGGAGTCACAGGAGTGTCATGACCCGGCCGGCGCAGGACTCAAGCATTTTGATAGTCTGATAGATAGTCTGATAGCTCCAGATGGAGGAAAAACCTGTTGCCATAACCCTGGTAGTGGCTGTCACTAGGTAGGCCTTTCTTTCATGCACTATTGTGACAAAGCAGGGAACTGAGACCAGAAGTAGAAGCCACCCCTTCACTTAGCCTGTAAGTGGAGAAACTGCAATGAAATTATCTGTTTTGTCTCAGTTGTGTGTTTGGCCTGGTCTGGCTCTAGGTGCTTGTTAAATTTTCGCTTAATTGAATGAAGCAGTAGATGGTGATGGGGTGGGAAGGAGGCTTGAGGGGAGGGCGTCTTCTCTCTCTAAGGAGGTGGAGTACATCTTAGAAAAAGATCATTGCCTTTGCATGCTGTCTTTCTGACCAAGAAAGGAGAGCATTTCACCCATGGAAACCCGGAAATTACTTGACTTTCCTGCAGTCTCAAGGAAAGAAGAGGAAGATACATTTTGCCTGTCTTCCCATTTCAGGTTCCTGGTGGGCCACAGCACATCCGCTGGCTCGTACCACATTTCCTTCTTCCTGGTTCATAGCAATGACGATACTTAGAGAGGAGGCCTAGGAGTGAGAGTGTAGTTCAGGTTACTTGGGAAATTGTCTGACTAGTTCTGAATGTAGTCCAGACAGCCAGAGTCTTCTGAGTTGAGGAACTCTGTACTTCTTCTATTTATGGGCTGTGGGCATGTTCACGGTTCCAAATTTTGAACTCCTGGAAAGTGAACACTGCATAATCTTGAGCAATGCTTAGATCAGTCATTGCCAGCAGGTCCTATGTGGTACAGAGAAGGCCACCAGGATCCCGCACCCCAGATCCTGGGAGTATGCTAAGAGAAAGGGGATAGTTATGTGTTTGGGGATACCCTTAGGATATCGAGTCTTTGGAGATTCATCCCTTTTACTTAGTAGAAGAGTGGTCATTGAGGCTTTGTGTTCCAAAGTGTAATTTGGGTTGGGACGATGGCTGTTAGAAACTGTCAAGATGATTAAGTCATATACCACAAGGGCAGAAGCCGTTACTGTGTGTCTTGTATATGGCATCCCCAGTGGACATTAACAATATGTTGTTACAATTACAGTGGTTCTAATAACTGCTTGGTTTTCCTATTCACTTTCTACTCAGTAGACTTTTTTGTCCTATGGCTTACATGGAATTAGTTGAACTCAGAATTTCAGATCAACCCCTTGGGTAGAGCAGCCAAGGAACACAGTGTTCTTTTTGTTCTGCGTGGTTGAAGGGCTTTGATAGAGCTAGAGAAAGGAGCTCCTGTGTGCTAGGTGGTTTCTTAATTTATTCATTGTTTTCTGACTTCCTGGTACCTCCCTTTTCCTAAGTATCTGGTTTCTGTATTATCTACCTGGTGGACCTGGTAGCCCATGGAGTGCCACAGTTTTCACCCAGGCATGACAAGGGAGGAATTCTTATCTATGGGCTACAGGCCCTTGTGGGACAATAATACTCAGAGTGGAGGCACCAATCCTTTGATCCCCAAGAGTTTCAGGGAAAAGAGCCTTAGTGAGTGAGGATTCCAAAGTGTGGGGCCTTCACTGCTTCACGGCATTACTAGGAGGTCAGAATGAAAGCACATGTTCAAGAGGAGCCTTTGTGAACTGCTAAGGGGAAAGGGCAGGAGGACCCATGTTGGGACCATCTCTGCTCACCATGGGCCACAGGAGCCAATAAGAATCGACACCCTCCCCCCCCCAGAGTGATCCTCAAAGAGCTCTGGTTGGAACTTAAAGTGCCATCATCTACCATTGTACATGCTTAACTTGTTCTTCAGTCTGTCTGTCCATCAAATCCATCAATCCATTCGTTCGTCCATCCGTCCGTCCATCCATCCATGTATCCATCCATCCATCAAGCTAGACAGCAACTATTACACTTTTATTTGATAACAGTGAGGCACTAGTTGACTAAAACACGGAAGTGTGAGTCTTTGTGACATGTATATTTTCATGGGTGATACTGGAATCAACAAGGTAAGTCATTAAAACACGAATGATCTCCTATCAGGCTTCACAGCCTGTGCCCATCAGCTGGGCCTAAAGCAGTGCTTTGTTTCTAAATCTATCATGTGTATCTGACTGCTCCCTGCCGTACACTGTGAGCGTTATGAAGGCTAGAACTGAGTAAAGTTCGCCACTTTCCTCCAGCATCTAATTTTTGGTCTGATAGACATTTACAAGTCCAACAATATGTCAATTAGACTGGAATAGATTGGAGGTGAAAAGGCACCCAGTTTTCACTACTTCTTGTGGATTGTAGTCTATATGCAGTAAGTGACATGTGTTTAAATATCTTTCACCTTTTCTTTTAGAGCAACATGGCCTCCCATGAATGCACACACACACACACACACACACACACACACACACACACACACACACACACACACATTTTATAAGAGTCTCGCTATATTCCAAGCTGCTCTGGAATTTGACTGGTCTCAGACTCATAATCTATATACTTCAGGCTCCTGGGTGCCAGATTACAGGTGGGTGCCACCACACCTGGCCTTTGTCTGACTGTCTGTCTGTCTATCTATCTATCTATCTATCTATCTATCTATCTATCTATCTACCTACCTACCTACCTACCTACCTATCTAACCTATTCATTATGTGACACACATGACTTGTTTAGCCAATTTCCCAGTGGTGCTTATGTAACTGTTTGCAGTCTGCCTATGACGCGTACTTCACAGTGAACAGTATCGTTCACCGTTTGTCACACACATGTAAGCTCTTCTGCTGAACAGACTCCTGGCAATGAGGTTGCTGCTTCAGGGGGTTGACACTCACGATTGATTTGTGAAGTAAGGGCAGAAAAACAAAGCCCAGCCATTAGCCAACGGCCATGTGTAGCAGAGCAGAGTGTCCTGCTCAACGACTTGTGGCATCTAATATCACTTCTTGTTTCTGCGTCAGGCTGGAGACACCATGTTTAATCGAGCTAAGCTGCTCAACGTTGGCTTTCAAGAGGCCTTGAAAGACTATGACTACAACTGCTTTGTGTTCAGTGATGTGGACCTCATTCCAATGGATGACCATAATGCCTACAGGTGCTTTTCACAGCCACGGCATATTTCTGTCGCAATGGACAAGTTCGGGTTTAGGTAAGACATACTCAGCCAGAGTCTGCTGCAAATGTGGTAGGCTGCTTAGGTGCGAACTAGAAAATGTAGTTCCGCTGTCTGTAGTGGCCTGGGCTCTGGAGGAGAACACCATCTCTGAGAAATGGTTGCTTTTTAAAACGTCTACAGTCATTTATTGCTGGAGAGAGTCCACAGTCCCTATAATTACCATGTATCCTGATAACAGTTTTTAGTATTTGACATGCTCTTAGGTTTGGGCTCCCAACAGTGGTTGCATCTCCTCATGTTCTATCCCCGCCTCGCCCCACGTAGTTTGAGAAGCACTGGTTCTGGAGATTGGGTATCTTCATAGATGTCCTTCGCACTGTCAAAGAAACATGGTTCTTTTTCTAAGAAAAGCATGTGTTCCTGCCCAAACATGGAACTCTTAACTTTTGTATCACCATACTAGGAAAGAGGGAGGGGCACTGACCTTCGTAGAAGATAGTCTTCTAGTCCACTGTTGAACCTTAAAAGTCAAAGGCCCTTGCAAAGTGGTACACACCTTTAATCCCAGCACTCTACAGACTGAGGCAGGTGGAGCTCTACTGAGTTCCAAGACAGTCAGAGCTTTATAGTAAGAACCTGTCTTTAAGAAAAACAACATTAAAGTCACTAAGTAAATAAATGTGCATTTTACTTCACAGTCCATCCTTGTTTGCATTAAAGGATTACTCATATTTGAAAAGCATCATCTTTCCCTTCCTCAAATAAGCCCGAAGCTTCAGGAACCTGTGTCGCAGCTACTTGAGTTTAGGCTGGCGGCAAGGATACTTGGCTCATGCAAATAGCCTCTGTGTGAACACAGCTGCTCTGTCAGACGCGGGTGTTCTGCCTCTCGTCCTCCCTCCTCATGGTCAGAGCCATTCAGGACCTACCCAGAATGTCCCATTTAGACCCCTCAGGGGCCAGTCTGTACCTGCTTGTCTTCCCTCTTCTTGAGTGTCTTCCCTTTACAGGTTTGGACTGTGACCCTCCTTATTCTTCCCCTGAAGAGAGATGATGAGGCTCAAGAAGCCACTGAGTTCTTACCATGACACCAGCAGTGGTTTACAGACACCCTGGGATGTCTGGTAAATAGAGCAGGGAGATGAGAAAAGTAACAGAGACAGCAGAAAACTGTATCTACTCAAGACTGCACACACCTCCACTGATGCAGGAATCTGTTTCTAGAATAGAAAACCACTGGCTAGTGAGACCTGTACCCATCTGTCAGCCTTTGGCTTTACCCAGTATTAAAGGAGCTGGAGGTATAGCTCAATGATAGGACAGTGGCCTGGCATGCTTGAGGCCATGGGTTCAGTCCCCAGTTATGAATTGGAGACCCCACCCCAAAAAAGGTGTGTGAGGTGTGCCAAAAATGGATAATTTGATCCTTTAGTGGTGTCATCTGAATCTCAATCCATTGTCCATTCAAGCAGAACCCCAGGGGTCTTTCAAAAATAGTCCTTCCAAACCAGTGAGGTGCTCTGTCCCTGAATTACAGCAACTGGGAGGCAGAGGTTGGGAGGATCGTCTGTTCAAAGATAGCCTAGGCAAGTGAGCTTGAGGCTGGTGTGTGTGTGTGTGCGTGCGTGCGTGCGTGCGTGCGTGCGTGCATGTGTGTGTGTGCGTGCATGTGTGTGTGCTCGCGAGTGCGCATATGTATACATGTGTCATGGGGGAGGTGGGACTGAGTTCCAGTCATTGTGGTGTGTAACTGTAATCTGAGCACTTGAGAGCCCAAGTAAGGCAGGAGAACGGTGAAATCAAAGCTAGCCCCGATACAAAGTGAGCCCTTTACTCCACACACAGCTTCCTCTCTGAAAAGAAAGGAAGCACTCCTGTTCTTCAGCCTCGTGTGCTCAGTTAAGTACGTGTGGCTTGGCCGGCATTTTCCTTAGTTCATGTAAGGAAACAAACCAAGATTTCAAACATTAACTTTAGAATTAAATAGGAGCCTAAGTGTGGTTGGGAGTTACACTTAGGGTAAGAGGGAACTGAAGCCTTTAGAGGGCCTGCCCATGGACAGACCTTTGTATGGCCTTCGGAGCAGAATCTATTCTTCCTAACCATACAGGTTTCAAGATATAAGAGGATAGAGAGGGACAAAAGGCCCCAGTGTCCCAGTGCTTGGAAATGTGGAAAAATAAACGTATCGGTTTGCTAAGTCGGAATAACTGGAGAATTTGAAGCAGTTCCCAGCGATGCAGCAGCCATGGTTAGGTTGGTGTTCAGACCTGGTGGCTTTGGGAGAAAGAAAGATTGATACAGAAATAAGACGGGCAAGGACGGACGGCGTGGCGGTGGCCGGGCTGCCTGCACAAGGATGTTTTTTTGTAGGAACAGGGTACATAGAAAGCAGATTTCAGAGGCACAGTTGGAAGAACTGGACTTAGCCCACCATCACTGACTGGTTTCCTGTGTGACCATAGGTTCAGTTCTGCCCCCTTAGAAAGAAAGAGTCTACATATCTGTATGTCTCTAAGATAATCTGAACCCTGACAAAAACACAAACTAAACACCGAAAGCTAAAGGGACCATTTTGGTTCAGGTTGGATTTGGAAAGATGGTAAGTAAAACAAATTAACTCGTGTATCATTAATCATTAATTTTTATATCATTTGGGGAGATTTCCTCCCAGTGTCTAAGGAGAAACTTCATAAATGTTCGTGTGGATCCTGCCTTTAATCCCAGCACTTGCGAGACAGAGGCAGGCAGATCTCAGGTCAGCCTGGCCTACACAGTGAATTCTAGGCCAGTCAGGGCTATGTAGACCCTGTCTCAGAAAACGCTGGGTGTGTTTCAGTCATCTCTTGGGGTAAACACTCACTAACCACGGGCCTCTGTCTCTGTGCCTCCTCTCCAGCCTGCCTTACGTTCAGTATTTTGGAGGTGTCTCCGCTCTCAGTAAACAACAGTTCCTTACCATCAATGGATTTCCTAATAATTACTGGGGCTGGGGAGGAGAAGATGATGACATTTTTAACAGGTAATGCTCAGTTTCTTTCTCTTCGCTTGGGCTTTCCTTCCAGTGTTTGAGTCATTGCTTGGTTATTCTGGAAGGATTAGTACCCAGGAGGGAGGGCAGTCCCCACTCAGCCCCTGGGCTTAGATCTATGCTCTTGTAGGTCTTACGGGGGCTTAGCAGAGTCTTTAGAAAAACCAGCCTCTGGGATTCTTAGAGGAGCTTTGGAAAATGTGAGATGGGAGTGAAATGGAGGAGCAGATTTACTTTGGCTTCCTATGTGAGCTTTCTGTACTGAAGAAGCAAACCTGTGTCCTGTGTAAAAGCATCGGCTGAGAGACGGCTTGCTATGTAAAGCGCTTTCACTTGCAAGCAGAAGCCATGTAGAGCTGTGGCAGTGTATGTATCTGTGACCCAGCCTGCTCTAGTGTGGTGTGGGACGAGGGGACAGGACAACCCCTAGATGTGAGACTCTCATTTTCAAAGACTTGCATCTCACTGTGGTCCTGGTTTTTTTTTTGTTTGTTTGTTTGTTTTGTTTTTGTTTTTGTTTTTATTTATAAAGCAAGTTTCATCTCACAGAATCTTTGTGTCATGGTTTTATTTTGAATTATTTTAACCACAAACAAGGAAGGACAGATTAGGGTCTGTAGCGATGGCTCAGCAGGTAAAAATACATACTGCTCTTGCAGAGAACCCAAGTTTTGTTCTCAGCACCTATCTTACAGGCGTCTCACAACTTCCTGTAACTCCAGGTACAGAGGACTTTTTTTTCTAGAGTTTGCAGGCATCTGCACTCAGATCTACACGCGCGCGCACACACACACACACACACACACACACACACACACACACACACACACACACAAATTAAAAATAAAATACATCATTTTTAAAAAGACAATAATGCCAGGTGTGGTGGCATATGCCTTTAAGCCCAGCACTTGGGAAGCAGGGGAAGGCTGATCTTTTATGAGTTCAGTGACAATCTAGTCCACATAGAGAGCTCCAGGACAGCCAGAGCTACATAGTGAGTGAGTCCTCGAATCAAAAACAAAAACCAGAAGGACAAAAAACCCAGGCAATAGTTTAGTGAGCCTGTGTGGAACCACCGGGTCTGTCTCATTCTGCTGTGGCCGGTCTTACCCTGTCCACACACCCGGGGCACTTTTAAGACAGGCAAACCTGTCTCCTGTAGGTTTGGGGGTAGTAAAAGCCACCTGGGAACCCATCTGAGCTTCTACCTGACTTAGAACATATTTGATGAGTTAGCAGAAAGGGTCTGTCAGAACATCTGTGCTATTCAAGGTTACCACTATGCGAGAACTTGCCAAAGCTCCAAGTTCTTAATAAGGGCCTTGACATAAACTTCATGTTAGAGTGTGCAAACTGGTTACTGAGCATGCACATATTGAGTGCCTACTGCATACAGAGCACTGCCAGGCCCTTCCAGCAGGGAAGATGCTAAGAACCGGATGCTGAACACAGGGTTCTTCAGACAGACACACCTGCCTCCACATAACCTGACCTGGGCAAGCCGTCTGGACTGCTGTATACCTCAGACCTGGGCAAGCCCTCTGGGCTGCTGTATACCACAGACCTGGGCAAGCCGCCTGGACTGCTGTGTACCTCAGACCCACCCGTATGATCAGGAAGGCTGGGGAGGGGGAAGGCATTGAGGGGAGGACTGGAATGATGGGTAGATAAGTACAGGGATGGAGTAGCTCTCCAAGAGATAAAAGCTTGATGCCTGCTTACAGTATGCCAGACACTAAGATGAGCCCACAGGGAAGACCTGGCAAGGACCGTGCAGCTCACCCACATAGCCAGTCCGCCTCTAGAAGGATATTTGGTGCCTCGATTTGGGGCCTTAAAGAGGCAAACACTACAAGTTGCCGAGTCTGTCAATTCAGGGTATGAGGAAAGAGTCTAAAATGTAACCAATGACTTTCTGGGCCGTGTCCCGGCATGATGGTGAGGGTTTGGGCTTAGGGAACAGCTTTCTGGTCCACAGATGAGGCCATACTCTTGCAGCTGGGCTATGACGACTGTCCCCTTACTCTTTGCAGATTAGTTCATAAAGGCATGTCTATATCACGCCCAAATGCTGTGGTAGGCAGGTGTCGCATGATCCGGCACTCAAGAGACAAGAAAAATGAGCCCAACCCTCAGAGGTATGTTCTCTCCGTGTGTCTCTTTTACTTATATGTTAGATTTATTTTGTGTGTTATGGGTGTTTTGCCTGAATGTAAGCATGTGCACTGCATGTGTGCCTGGTGCCCTTAGAGGTCAGGTTATCTGGTCCCCTGGCACTGGAGTTGTGATCCCGCTGTGTGGGTTTCCTCCCCAAGAAGAGACAGTCCCATCCCTCCAGCCCTGTGTGTTCCTGTGTTTCCTCCTCCTTTGAAGGGAAGAGCTGTGAGTCAGGCTTTGCACGGGGGCCCCGTAAGTCCGCTGAAGTAGAAGTACTCCATCTGGGGTAGCCACTCTGGGCAAAAGGGCTGTTGGGTAGGTACAGATGTTGACCAGTTTTGTAAGATTTGTTTTAACCCATTCCCTTTGCACCTTCTCTCCTGGTAGGTTTGACCGGATCGCACATACAAAGGAAACGATGCGCCTTGATGGTTTGAACTCACTTACCTACCAGGTGTTGGACATACAGAGATACCCGTTATATACCAAAATCACAGTGGACATCGGGACACCAAGATAGCATTTTGGTACAAATAAGAGACCCGAGGATGGCCAGAGACCTCAGATGTGTGTCTCTGCCAGTCGACTGGGCTGGTCCCTCTCATTTGTTCAGTCTGAATGATAGTTCTCCTTCCTTACCATTCAGACATCTTTCCAGATGCCCAGGGTGAATGTCACGTTTACCCACAACCTGGCTCGGCACTGGGTGAAATTCTACAAGGTGTTTATCAGTGTAAAAACGGTCAGCCTTTGGAGAGGTTTCTTGGACACGTCACCCCCAAAGAGTCGGAACTGTGCCCAGCTCCAACCTTAGTGACTGTGGGTCATAGTCCCAGTGCTGAAACTGCTGAAGTGTGACATGGGTAAGAGCTTTGCTTTAGTCGGCGATGTCCACACTTCATGACCAATGGAGGCTGCTGCTGGATTCGGATTCACAAGATATTCTTGCATATTTTTTTATACAAAAAATCAAAATTTCAATCAGTCTCGTGTTCTGTCCCTTTCCTATGTCCTCTCACCGGTATGCAACTATTACAATCACTGCGTGTGCGTCTTTTCTTAGCAAAAGAGTTTTAAAACTTGAGCCTGGAGCTTGGTGTCCTGTGAGTGTGGCTGCCGAGGCCTTGCCCTCAGAGCAGGGGCCGGGACACTCACTTCCGTGACCCGTCTCCAGATCCCTGTCTGATTTCTGAATGTAAAGAGGTTTTTTGTGGTTGTTGTTTTGTTTTGTTTTTGTTTTTAGAAGCAGTTTGTAGTATTTTAAAGAATAAATCAAGTTTTGATTATGCTATAGGTTGATTTTTGTGTTGATCCAAATTGGAATAGCTATTGAGTGTTTTAAGTCGTGACTTTATTTTTCTGGGCATGCTATATAAACTTGAATTTCCTATGTATTTTTATTGTGGTATTTTAAATGTGGGGGGAAGGGATTGAGTATTTTTTAGGGGGAAAAAATAACATATGCTGTCTCGGTCACAAAGGAGCCTCTGATGTAGCTGGCAGGCCAGGTTTGTAAAGAGCAAAATTACTTTTGGGTCCCTTGCTAAGTGTATCCTGCCAGACCTCTGGGTCAGCAACCTGGGAGATAGCATCTGCTTACCCGGCAGAGCTCTCCCTCCACTCCCCCAGGTGGGCTGGGTGGAGGACCCTCAGCCTCCCAGAACTGACCCTCATGGCCCTAGGCTGTGGGGTTGGAAAATCTTAGCAGTCAGGTTGTTTACCATCCCTCCAGCCTCCCCCAGCACCACACTCCCTGACCTGCCGAAAGTACCCAGCTCTTGCTTTTCTCTTGCTCTTCTCTTTCTTCTCCCCTCTCCATTCTCGCTCCTTTGCTTCCTTCCCTAAAATTCCCTGTGGCACTCAGGGTCAGACTCTTCATTCTCCGGCATGACTGTGCCTTTTCATGAGAGGTCTAGAACGTTCACCTGAACCCACACCCCGTTCTTCCTGAGAATCCTGGTGCCTAGATGGCCCCTCCGTCACCACTCAGGGTTTTAGCAGGGGCTCCCACTGCTCAGTCTAAGCCATGAGGGGTCATTCACAAACCCGCCTGTGCCAGGCAGTGTTCTGTACCTGCGGTGACGTGGCCCAGGGCACTCCGACTGTCAGGCTGAGAGGGCTTCCAAGATGAGCCTGGGTTGGGACCGTAAGGTTCAGCTATCTAATCCTAGAGCTAAGCCCTTTCTGCTGTGGCGGCCTGGACTCCAGCCCTGAGTATAGAGGTTGCGTGGATGGCTGCCCTGATCCTACCTGTGCCTTATTGCTTTGAGCAGCACAGTCTTAACTTGCTGCCTTCTCCGGAAGCCTTTTTATGTGTGGGTTAGAAACTTTTCCCCAGCCAGAGCAGCCAGGCTGTGCAAAATCTGTGCTCTCTCGGTTTCTCGTGCCTCTAGAAGGACATTAAAACCAAGACTGGATGAACTGAGAGGAGGTGGGGCTTTTTGTTTGTTTGTTTTGGTTTGTTTTGTTTTCTGTCCCCAGATCCTGACTTTTCCAAAGTGCCTTAAAAGAAGGGAGATCACAGACACATGGAGTGTGTCACTTCCTCCCCTCCTAAAGCAAAGCTCCACCTTTTCTCTGTGCTGTTCCTGTTGGGTTTGTTCACGTCAAATGTGTGGTTCATTCTCAGAACCAAGGGAAATTGTCTTGCCTGTTCTTTCCGTTTCCTCCCAGCATGCTTTGGGGCACCTCAGGCCCAAGGCACACCCAAGGCACTGTTGTTAGGCCTGGGCATTTGCCTGACCCAGGAGATGCCGTTGGGGGCTGGAGGATTGAGGGGGCAGGGACCATTTCCTTCACTTGGGAATTCTCACCCTGTTGTCCCATGCTGTGTCTTTCTCTGTCTATATTTGTGGTGGCCTGTGTGGCAGGGCCCTTGGGAAAGCTCAGAGGCACAGAAAGGCAAAGGAAACGTGCTGCCCTTTAGCCTGGCAGGGTCTCGGCTGCCCACTGGGCTGTTACAGACCTGTGATGCTCTGTGTGTATTTTGATATCCCATGTGTATAGATGTATTTACCACTGGGGCTGGGAGTGGGTGGCTGTCTCTGACCTTGATATTCAGAACAGACATCTGTATTTTTGCCTTTGAAATGCAGTAATATAACATGAATAAATGACCCTATCTTTGTAACTCTGGTTTCTTTTCTTTGTGTGTGTGTGGGGGGGGGGGGTAGGAGTTGGGGGAGGGGGGAGACAGCCGCAGGCTACACATGTCTCCCAGAAGTCAGAAGTGTCCCTATAGGACCTTGATTTTTCTTATCTGTAAGTGGGAATGATAACATGTAGAAACCGTTTTAGGCTTAAAAGGGATGATACGTTGAAACCAATGACCAATGCCTCACAGGTACTCAACAACATAATATCTATTCCCAGTTCAAAATAAAATGGTGCCTAGCAGTTCTCTGGCCACAGTCTGCTGCTATTCTCCACCAGTGTCAGGATTGTTGAGGATGGATCTGAACGCCATCTGTGCAAGGTATTCACAGTGTAAGCTAAGCTGTGTGCTACTATCCCAAACAGAGTTTCCTGCCAGGCCGGGAAGTTGTTAACCAGTGGCTTCAAACTAGTGATACTGGAGTTGGGGTGGGGGTGGGGGATCAGAACCTAAGGGCCACTTGCCCTCAATAAGCCAGTTAAACAAGTCATAGTGAAAAGCAGGAAATGGAGATGTATTCAGTGTGGGTACTGAGAGGTCCAGTGCCCCTCCCCCAAGTCAGTCCTAACATGTTTAGGATTAAATAGAAGGGAGGAGTCGTGTCCTGCAAAACAGTCCTTGTCACGGAGTGACAGCCTCCAGCTCCAGTCTCTCCTGCAAGGTCACCTGACAACATGCTAGCAGGGTGGGAAATCTCTTTCCAGGAGACATATTTCCTCTCTGGTTGACAAGTCAACCCTATCCTCCCTGCATGAGATTCCTGAGGACGGTCCAGTTCTCCTGGGTGCATTGTCACAAGGGTGTATCCCTCAAAGGAAGGCGAAAAATGTCTCCCTCTCTTTTAAAATTAGTTTTTATTTTTAATCGTGGTTCTCTGGGTGCCGGGGGCAGGGGGATATGTTATTCTCTTGGGCTTGATTGAGAGGAGGTTGGGAGCAGCCTGAAGGGGTTGCTGGGGAACCAAGTTTGAGTCTTCTGCATGAACCGTGTGTGCTCTTAACTGAACCATCTCTAGCCCCAAAGTGTCTTTTTAGCATAGTGTCATTGCCCCAGAATATTAGAAAAGGTTCTTAGTTGTTACCAGGTACTTAAAACAGTGTATTCCAGATGTGCCCTCTTTTACCTCATGAGCCAGGCACCACAGTCCCTCACAGGCTGGTCGGTAGACTTGAGAGAGGCCAAAGCAAGTCAGTGCACATGGAGAGGCTGCCCAGAAGAATGAAGCAAGGGAAAAGAGCATCCAGCTTGTCTACGCTGCTGGAGGACTCTTTCGTGGCCTTTGGCCTGAGCATCCATGGAAGATGGCTAGATGTGGCCTTCCCACATGATGTACTGGCCTTCTGACACGGTGCTCTTGGAGACTTGATGAAAAACCTTCTCACCCCTCAGAACTTCACACCTGACGCCAGGCATGGGCTTTCTCCTGCCAAACAGTCACTTCCAGTAGGATGGCCTCTAGGGTCCCTTATTCTATTACCATCTACCAGATTTGGAATTGCACGCCACAGGCTAAGGACTCAACCGTGAGATTGCCCGGTCTCCAACAAATACCATTGGCAAGCAGCAGGCTGTGGCCTGTGCTCCTGACCAACTGGCTGTAGGTTCCCAACTTTACTTCAGCTTCAACTAATTTGCCAGGATGATTCACAGAACTCGGGGGAACATACATTTATAGTTTATTATAGAGTGATGATTCTATCCAGGCATAATAGTTCAGGCCTATAATCCCAGCCACTCGGAGCTGACTCAGAAGGATCACAAAAGTCTGAGGCCTGCATGAGCAAACTCGTGAGACCCCTGCCCCACCAATCTCAAAAATATAGGGGGACAAAAAGGCCAAGGAAATAGCTCAACGGTAGAATACTCGCCTTGTGTGAGACCCTGGGCTCAATGATAAGTGGTAATAATGGATACCGGGTCGGGGGAGATGACTCAGTGGGTATGAGGGCTTGTACAAGCTTGAGAACCTGAATTTGAATCTCCAGAAGCCATGTGAAAAACCAGGCATGGCTGTAACCTCAGGGGCAGACTGAGGGAAGGAGAAAGCCCATGACATCCTCTGACCTTCCTGTATGTGCACGTGCTGGTTGGTGATCTGCCGAACCTTTGAGTCACTCCTGGGGATGATTGGACAGGGGAGGTGGCAAGTTTCCAGGTTCTCATCATGATTTTATCTTAATGGGCAATTCCCATCCAGGAGCCACCTTGCTAGAACAAAGGAAGGACATGCCCGTCCTGCAGGAGAGTTCAAGGAATGTGAGCTGCTGCGGCAGAAGCTGAATGTGAGATCAAAAGACTCTAGCACTGCTATTGCTAAGAAAGGTAGGAGAGTGTAAAGAGCCCTATGCAAAGACCAGTGATTCACCAAACCACAGTGAACACGGGCCCTGGCAACCTGTAAGGTCTGCCTTACAAATGAACAGAAATGAGTAGCTTGTGGCACTCAGGAGGCTGAGACAGGAGGATCCACTGAATCTGAGCCCAACCTGGACTTACCCCCATGAGACCCTGGAACTTCTTACCCTGTCAGAAAGGAAGTGAGATCTGGCAGAGCCAGTCCTGCCAGGGGAGCCTCACTTCCTTGTTTGAACATGTCCTGGGCAGGGAATGCGCCTGCTGCATTCCTCTGGGCATGAACTACTCAGAGGTCATGAGGCAGAAAAATCTTTGTGGGTATGGTGTTACAGGGTGATAATGTCATCCAACCAAGACTCAGAGACACTTGAGGAGGAGAAAATACATACATCAGCAAGACACATACATGGTGATCGAGGACAAAGGGCGAGAGGATGTCACGGATCATTAGAGAAGTAGGTGGGACAGAAAGGTAGAAAAGGTTTAAGGGCCCTATGCCAGAAATGAGCGTAAGGGGTTGGGGATTTAGCTCAGTGGTAGAGCGCTTGCCTAGGAAGCGCAAGGCTCTGGGTTCGGTCCCCAGCTCCGGGGGAAAAAAAAAAAAAGAACCAGAAATGAGCGTAAAAGCTAAGCGTGTGTCCCACCAGACTGCAGTGAACACAGGCCTGTGCTCACACAAGCATGAACCCATGCCGTGGTCTTTATACTATACTGGCTTCCGGCTTCCTTCCCAGACTTCATTTGCTCTTTCTTTTTAGGCGCTCCACTCAGAACCCACCCTTGGTCTCCTGTATGATTCTGCCCTCAGACAAAAAACTGCCCAGAAGTTATCTGGTCTGACCTCTGTGATCAGGGAGAATTCACCATAGTTCTGATCTTAGCCATGAAAACAGCTCTCCAAGCCTGTCCACCCACTCTCCAGCTCAGGGCGTTTATTACCTGCTGAGGAAAGGTCGGGGTAGGCTGGGGTTCACCCATGCTTTGTTCTGTGTAGCTTGGTTTGCTGCATCCCACCCCCAAAAACTCCTGTCTCTGTCTTCCTTTCACCCAACCTCCATTTAAGTTTTGAAATCCAGGCTTGTGGGTCATCCTGAGCTCTGCAGGCTTTAAAGAGTTCTGAGGGGAGGCACAGGGACAGAGGTGGGGCAAGGGGTCCTTTTTGTTCAGCTCCTGAGAGCTAGGGGAACCAACCTTCTGGTGGGATCATTTTCTTTCTTTTTTTTTTTTTCTTTTCTTTTTTTTCCGGAGTTGGGGACCGCACCCAGGGCCTTGCGCTTCCTAGGCAAGCGCTCTACCACTGAGCTAAATCCCCAGCCCCGGTGGGATCATTCTCAACTGGACCTTCCACTTTGCAATGAAAAGACTTAGAAGACTCTCAGTGGAAATGCAGAATAAAAAGCAAAGCAAAACAAACAAAACCCACAGTGCTGTAGAATCCTGAGGTTGCAGCCAGGTCTGATTATAATTCCAACAGTTGAAAGGCTCAGGCATGTCAGTTCAGAATTCGAGGCCAGCTCGGGCTGTAGGAGAGTACCAGGCTAGCCGGGCTACATAGGACAAGGCCCTCCCAAATGGTGGTAGAGAGACAGCTTATCAGTTTAAAGCAGTTGTTGCTTCACAGAGGCTCCAGGTCCCTAGCACCCACGTCGTGACTCAGAGCTGCCCGTAACTCAGTTACAGGGAGCCAACTCCCTGTCCTGACCTCCACGGAGGCTAGCGTGCATGTGGTGGACATGCAGACAGAGCACTCGTACAGATAAAATAAAATCTCAAGCCAAACAGCAAACACAACAGTGAAATACATGGTTCTGTGTCCAAGGGTTACCTGGAAGAGCGAAGTTCATAAAGACAGCAGAATGGTGGGCGCCAAGAGCTGCAGGGAGAGGAGGAGGAGCCACTGGTGGTAAAGGAAGGCAGAGCTTTGACTGAAGCAGATGGAAAATTCCGGAGATAAATGGTGGTGAGCACAGTAGTAAGATGTGCTCGGTGCTGTAGAACGGTGCCTCTCTTCAAATGGTCATGTGAGCTGGCGAGGTGGCCTGTTAGCGTTCCTTCTAAGCTCCATCCCACAGAGTGTGCCTGACTGTAAAAGGGGCTGCTTGCCCCCTCCTCTCTCTCTCTCTCTCTCTCTCTCTCTCTCTCTCTCTCTCTCTCTCCCTCTCCCTCCTCTGCCCCTTCTCTCCCTCTCCACATGTTCATGGTTGGCCTCTACACCTCTCTCTCTCTCTCTCTCTCTCTCTCTCTCTCTCTCTCTCTCTCTCTCTCTCATTCTCTCCCTTTCCTTTCTCTGTCTCTATTACCCCCTCAACTCCCCTCTCTATGCCCTAAACAAACTCTATCCTGTACTATGCCTCCATTGTGTGGCTGGTACCTCAGGGGGAAGGGATGCCTCACTATGGGCCCGCAGAGACACCCCTTCACCTCACCTCACCATACCACACCTCTACCAAACATATCCCTGGCCCCCTTTTTCTTTTTATAAATCACATCATGGCTCAGTTGTTGAGAGCACTTGCTATTCATGTAGAGAATCTTAGTTCAGTTCCTAGCAGCTCCCTAGAACTCTAGCTTCAAGAGATCTAACACCTTCTAACCTCCCAGGGTACCTGCACACATATGGAAATCACACACACACACACACACACACACACACACACACACACACACACACACACCTACCTTTGCTTTTAAATGGTGTGTTATGTTAAATGTATTTCACAAATTATATGCATGTACCCAGGTGTGCTTGCCTGCCTCAGTGTGTACAAGCAGAGGGCCACCAATGGTTGTCACTAACTGTCTTCCTCTGTTGCTTCCCACCTGCTTTTTGGGACAGGATCTTCTCACTGGTTTTGGGGGACTTTGGCTGGCTGGCAAGCCCCGAGGAGCCACCAACTCCACCTTCTGAGTGCTATTTTTATACCAGCATTGGCATGCCTGGCTTTTTTGTGCATGCTGGGGTTCTCCGGTCAAGGAGCTGACAGAGTATGGTGACCAGGAAGTTTAAAAGAAGTCAGCTGGCTACACAGGGCCTACCACCTGAGAACTGACAAATGTTTGGTTTCTAAATCCAGTTTGACACTCTGTCCCAGAGGACTGACTTTTCAGTTGCTAATTCTTTTTTTTTTAAAGATTTATTTATTTATTATAGATGAGTACACTGTAGCTGTCTTCAGATACACCAGAAGAGGCATCAGATCCCATTACAGATGGTTGTGAGCCACCATGTGGTTGCTAGGAATTGAACTCAGGACCTCTGGAAGAGCAGTTGATGCTCTTAACTGCTGAGGTCAATTAGCAATCTCTCAGTTGCTAATTCTCACTGAGAAGAATACCCTTTGTTCCCTAGGAAGGCTAGACTGTGCGAGGTTATGATGTATACACAACCAAACATGCTTTAGTCAGGGGGGAACTGGATACAAAGAGTGAAGCCAGGACTTAGGCAGAGCACAGGACCAGAAAGTAAGATGGCAAAGAGGTCACTTGTTTTCATTTAGTGCTGGCGGAAACTAGGGATATGGCTGGGATTTGGAAGGAAGACGTGACAAGCGTTATGAGGACAGCAGAGTTACTTTGACAGTTCTGTCTAGATAGAGACAAGAGCTCCCTGGTGTCGGGATGTTGAGTTCTGGGTCACACTAGGGGGCCGGTGAGATGCTCCTGGGACCATGACTTAGTATTGGGGAGATAGTTGCTGAGAGATTAGGAGTTAGACTTGCCAGTAAGCAGACAGACAGGGAGAGAGCCACGGTCAAGTAATAAAGGTGGTGCATTTCAAAAGGAGCCAGCTTCTTCCTCACTCTCCAGACCTAAGACAAAAGCCTGGCAGCTTAAGTAAAGACCTGTGGGCCTTTGTCTCCCACCACAGGCCGCTTGTGGACGGACGGACAGGCTCCATGAGTTCAGGTTAGATCAGGATACAGTTATACAATTGTGGACCAATCAACCATCCTGTCTTTCTTCAATCTACCAACTCTAAAGTGTTGGTGGTGGGGAACTTCGGAGTCTTTAAAAAGTCAAGACTGGCTATTCCCAACTTTCTCAGATGGAGCCCCCCTTTCTTTGAAGAGGGTCCTTTTCTCCGAGTGCCTGCTGCAGGTATGTTTCCTCACCCACAGTAAACACCTTCCTTCCACTGTTGTTGCTGTCTGCTGTGTTTGGGATTTCTCCAATGTTCTCGAGAATTTTCCTACCTTTTTATTCTTTAACTGGCAGAAAAACGAAACCAATCAAGGCCCCTAGACTAGGGGTTGGGGATTTAGCTCAGTGGTAGAGCGCTTGCCTAGCAAGCACAAGGCCCTGGGTTCGGTCCCCAGCTCCGGAAAAAAAAAGACCCCTAGACTACATTGAAGCCATATGGGGACAACTTTTGGGGAATAGCTGGGTAGAGATATAAATCTTAAAATCAAGCTAGCCACAGAATTCTCATGTCGTGAATTTAGTGACTCCCTCCCCCAAGATGTACATCCCATTCTGCTCCATTTAATGGAGATATTATTGTATAATCGCTGGTGGGAGCCCTTCACAGACTAGGGCTAGGCTCTTGCTCTGTTCTAACCACCCTTGGCTGGCGGCTTTCATGTTTCAGGAACCACCAACACCGAGAAAATAAGCTGAATGCCGAGCGTGTAGCACGCATAAGGCCCCGGGTTCTCAGTCCCAAACATACCAGCCAATGCAAGAAAGGGTGGTAATGGGAGCTGGGGGTGGATAGACAGAGGGAGGAGGTGGACAGACAGGGGAGGGGGTGTCCCCTGGAAAGCTGAAGTCTTAAACACCTGGGAGGAGAGGAAGGCTTGTGTGTGTGTGTGTGTGTGTGTGTGAGAGAGAGAGAGAGAGAGAGAGAGAGAGAGAGAGAGAGAGAGAGAGAGAGGAGACTTGAGGCTTGAGTCCTGTTCACTTGTGGTGGGGTGTGCTATCACTGTGGAATCCCTAAGGAGCTCAATGCAGATTAAAGAGACTTCTAGAAATTTCTTGCCACTCTCCTCAGTGCAGCAGACCACTATGCCTATTTCTCTTGTGCATTACAAACATTAAAGACACAAACATTAGGAAGGGAACACAGAGCCCTGGGTGTAGAGGACCAAGATTGACTGGTGGTCCTTGATCAGGGGCCCCGGGAGGAACAGCAGCCTGGGAGGAAGTGAGCAGACTCCATTACCAGCAGAGCCTTGGTCTTAGAATCCAGAAGCCGTGGACTGTGCCCAGGCAGAACCTGACATCTGGATTTTGATACAGACTTGAGCCCCAGAGCTATGGGAGATTCATTTCCTGGCCAGATGTACACAGAGAACATTTGGCCTGTGCTTCTGTACGAGGCATGTGCCAATGGCATGACCAACTAGAGGGCATGTCTTTATCTGTGAATCCTGCGTGGTAGGGTGCAAGGGCTGTGTCCCTGGCCTTGCAGGCTTCTCTCGGTTCCACAGAGCCCAGCCAACTGGAGCTTCCTGCATCAAGAGCCTTAGACACTAGAAGTATCCAGTCAAGCCCACTGGAACATTACAAGGGCCTTCAGAGCACTTCCTGCCTAACTTCGGTCTCCTTTGCTGACAACAGGGCAGGAGACAGGCCAGCTACAACACTCTCTTAGTTCCCAGCTTCACGAAAGCCAGAGGGAGGAACTGCTGGGGAGACCACACGAGTGACTGCACACGCATAATCCTCCCCTGATCAGCAACGCTTCTTACAGTAACTCCATCACTGGAAAGTGAGGCTCAAAGAGGTCACTACACGGGGTGACACAGAGTTAGTGCCTGACACAGACCCTTCCTTCTCCAAACCCTTTAGCCAGCTTCCTTGGCCCCAGCCATACCCCTGAGGAGTGGAGACAAGTAAAACAAGGAGGACCGTGCCACTGAGAACCCACGTGGACCTGAAACAATATGGTTTTCTGCTTCTTAAAGTCCACGGTGAGCAGCAACACCAGTGCCAGTCCCTGGTTCGCAGATAGCACAGCTCCTCTATTCTCTTGGATTGTCCCTACCTTGGGGCAATACCTGTGGTCCTAGAAGGTTCCGTGTAGAATCGACCACAACGCTGGCTCATTTCACCAGAGTAGAAGTAACTTATCACTAGCATCTAAGAGTACTGAGATTGTGTCCTTCATAGTCCCTGTCTCAGCTGTTGTCGGTTTGGTGGCTGGGGTTCAGCCCTGCTTCATGTGTCTGGGTGCTGTCCCAGTTTTATGGCTACTCTGTAGCACAGATTCACTGCCCACAACTTCCAAGAGTTCTGGGACTCTTTGTGGGAACAAGCACTGTCAAACCTATTTGACCCCTGTCTACCTCTGGGGCCATTACATACACTGGCCCACTGATTGGATGCCTCACTTTGGAGGGTGTAGACCATAGAGGGAGCAGAAGAAGCCTGGACGGGAGTGACCAAGGCCTGGTCATCTCTGGCCCTCATCTGGGCAGCAAATCGATGAGAGATCTTCTAACTGCAAGCTTTCAGTTCTTAGAAAGCTCAAGGGGGTCTCCAGTTTACTCCTCTAAGCACTCCAGCCAGACTAAGGTTGTGAGGCCTAGAACAGGAGTCCTGTCCTCCTGTAAGGCCTCAAGGTCGGAAACAAAGGTCTGCCAATCCAGGAAGCCAGAGAAGAGAGTGAAGAAGGAGCTCTGAGGGATCCCCCTCTCCCCTGCCAAGGGCATGGTACAGAGAACTTCTGAAACTAGGCCTTTGTGCAAGTTTCTCTGGAAAATCGGCTTTCCTGCTTTTAGTCTGTCTCACCCCACAGGAGGAAGCCTCAGACATGCAAAGTTCAGCTTACGAAACCCAAACCTAAGGGTGTCTGCTGGCCTAGCTCCTGCCGTCTCCCAAACAGAGCTCATAGTGCAGGAAGGTTTTCTAACCTCCCTCAAGCAGGCAAAGGGCTGGGGGACAAGGCTCAGCAGTTGAGCAATCTGCTACTTTTATGGAGGGCCTAGGTTTGATTCCCAGCACCCACACGGTCATTTATAACCATCTGTACCTCCAGTTCCAAGGGTTCTAATGCTCCCTTCTTTTTATGGTCGGACATCCCCAACCCCACCCCCAGCATGGCTGTAGCCATTTTGTTCCTTGCCTGCCAGCCACTTCATATTGTTTCTGCAACACGCCTGCCAGCCATTGACACAGAGAAATGACTTGGCTCAGAGCAAGGACGCGATGACCACACACTGTGTTCTGTTCTGTATGTTCTGAGTGTTCTGTGTGAGGTTTGCTAACCTTAAGAAATTCCACAAAGCTTTACGTAGCACCCATCAAGCAAAAGGTCAATATGAACTGACATGTCCAAAGTATCTCGAGTCAGAGCCAACCACTGGGCAGCACTTCTTGCGCCTGCGTACAAGCTCATTGTGTTTTCCCCCCTTATAAGCTGACAGAAAAAGATATCCCCGGGTCATAGTTCAGGTAATTCTAAGCTATGTCCCTGGTCTGAGCAGCATCAGGGTATGCATTCACTAAACTATTCTAGCTTAACTGAGACCAGTGGTCATATGGTTTGTGTGACAACTCCTGAACCCCAACACTTCTGGCTTTTTCAAGCATCAGGCATGTATGTGGTACACATACATACATACATACCCACAAACAAAACACGTTTGCACCTAGAATAAGTGAGTATAAATAAACAAAACAAGACAAGCGATCTGACTCCAGAGCATCAACCTTTGACTAAACTTTCTGCACTTAACTTCTCCAGCCCCTACCACTGGACTGAAAGGCCAGCCTTGAATAAAGAATCGATCAGAGAGGGGCTGCAGAGACGGCTGGCAGTGGTGCCAACACTTGGGAGGCAGAAGCAGACAGATCTCTGAGTTTGAGACTAGCCTGGTCTGCACAGCAAGTTCTAGGAGAGCCAGGAATACACAGAGAAACCTTGTCTGGAAACAAACAAACAAACAAACACTTGATGCTCTTGCAAAGGGACCAAGTTCAGTTCCCAGCATCCACAGAGTTGTCCACAACCTTCTGTGACTCCAGCTCCCGGAGATCTGACTTTCTCCTCCAACTTTCTTGGGGACCAGGTATACATGTGGCATACCATGCAGGCAGGCAAACCCCTCACAGACAGCCTGGCAGGGTGGTTCATATCTTTAATCCCAGCACTCTGGAGGCCAAAGCAGAGGGATCTCTTAGTTGGAGGTCAGTCTGATCTACAGGACTACACAGAGAAACTGTGTGGGGGTTGGGGTGGAGAAGGAGCAGGGAGGAACAGAAACAAAACTCCCCCAAAACTTCATACACATAAAAGAAAATAAAGAAATCTGAAAGGAAAAAAGGTTAGTCAGAGGACCATGCCTTCCCAAGGGGACTTGGGCCTCTGGTGGGAACTGCACTTTATGAGAGAAGCTTGACTCATAGCCTGCAGTAGGCTTTCCCTGGAAGGCGGTGTCAAATACTTCACCCATGGGTGGTCCCAGCACTTCCTGGGGGACAAAGCACATGATCTACTAGGGAGGGCCCTGTTACTTACAACTGGCTTGTGAGGTAACAAGGGAGTTGTGAGAATATAAAGACTATAGACTTAAGGGACTGGAGGGATGGCTCAGTGGTTAAGAGCACTGGCTGCTCTTCCAGAGGTCCTGAGTTCAATTCCCAGCAACCACATGGTGGCTCACAACCATCTGTAATGGGATTTGATGCCCTCTTCTGGTGTGTCTGAAGACAGCAACAGTGTACTCACATAAAATAAATAAATCTTAAAGAAAAAAAAAGAATAAAGACTTAAAAGCCCATCACACATACATTCAAAGACCTGGCTTGCCACAAAGCCACCATAGAACTCTGGAAGAATAGCTTTTTGACGTTCAAACACACAATTGTCCCAGGCCCATGAACTGAAAAGCTGTCACCTTTTCTCCACTATTCTGTTGTGTCACCTTTTGTCATAAAACAAGCATCCATATGTATGAGGATCTGTTTCTGGTCTCTGTTGCAAGATATTTGACCACACTGTGAATCCTGAGGTTGTGTTATTTACTGGAAAAAAAAATCAAATGCCAAAAAAACAAAAACAAAAACAAACAAAAAACCTGTTTCTAGTTAGAGTGTGTCTCAGCCCTTAGCATGCACCTTTAATCCCTCTAGCTGGAATGCAGACTCGCCCTTAGTACAGAGCTTTAATCCCAAACAATGAAGGTAGAGTTAGTCTATAGAAGGAAGTACTGATGTTTGAAAGTGATATGTAGGTGACAGACAGATGAATCAGAGAAAGGTTTGACAGAATAGGATATGACCAAGTGTCATAAGAGGAGGGAAGAGAGAGGAAAGGGAGGCTGCTTGAGGGGCAGTGCAGAGGGAAAAGGGAGGCAGTTTTTGCTGGGATGGTTATACAGAGACGATTGCAGAGAGAGAACAAGTCAGACAAAAGTGAAGACGAAATGAGACAGGGAATGAGAAGGACATATTGCCAAAGTTAGTATAAGGCCAAGCAGAGAAGGGGACTGGAGAGATGGCTCAGTGGTTAAAAGAACTGACTGCTCTTCCAGAGGTCCTGAGTTCAATTCCCAGCAACCACACGGTGGCTCACAACCGTCTGTAACGGGATCTGATGCCCTCTTCTGGTGTGTCTGAAGACAGTGACAGTGTACTCCATAAACAATTACTTTTAAAAGGAAGAAAGGAAAGAAATTGAGGGAATCCAAATTCATTCAGGGAGCTTGGAAAGGAGTTTGATCCAGAACAGCTGAGTGAACCAGCCAGCCAGAGTTCAGAGAGAACCACAAAGGGTGAGCTTATTAAGCAGTTAATCTCAGAGGCTGAAAACATTGTAGGACTAGATTAGATTGTACAGAAGCTAGAAGCTTCCATGACTAGGTTAGCAGACAGAGGCAGTAAGCAACAGTTGTTACCAGGAGAATCAGTTACTTTTACCCTCTGATCACTGCAACAGTTGTTACCAGGAGAATCAGTTACTTTTACCCTCTGTTCAAGATCACTCTCTGCCGGCTCTGTGCCTCTGTCACCAGACACTAATCAAGTGGTTCTTCCCTTTCTCTTTCCAGATCCTTCTGCATTTGCTTCCCGTGTGCTAAGATTGCAGATGTGAGCCACCACGCCCAGCCTATGTTAATTCTTCAAATCTGTTGTTGCTTTCTGGTTTTTTTTAATTTCATATATTATTTTATTTTAAAATTTGTCTGTTTGTTCCCCCTAGACATTTTTGCCTCTGCCCTCATGTCATACATAAACGATTGTATTTCTTTTTTTTTTTTTTTTTTGGTTCTTTTTTTCGGAGCTGGGGACCGAACCCAGGGCCTTGCGCTTCCTAGGTAAGCGCTCTACCACTGAGCTAAATCCCCAGCCCCACGATTGTATTTCTTATACACAATCTAGGAGACACAGACGAGAAACTATATGACGTCTATGTTTCTGAAACTGGTTTAATTTGCTTACTATGATCATCTCCAGTTGTAGCCACTTTCCTACGAAGAACATGGCATCATTCTTCTCCCAGGGCCGAAAAATATTCCTCTATGTGTGTGAGAGAGACACTTTCTTTATCCAGTCTTCGGGTGGGATACTTAGGTTGGTTCCACCACTTACCTACCATGAATACAGCCGCAGTAAACACTGATACACGAGTATCTCTGTGATGTGTTTCTTTGGAGTTCTTTAGGTAGACACCAAGAAGCGGTGAAGCTAAGTCCTGTCATCTGTTTTTTAGGCTTCTGTTTTTAACTTTTTTTCTCCTCAAGATTTACTTTTAAAAAAAATCATTGGACAACTACTTCGTCCTCAAGTATATGTGCAATGATCGTAGAGGCCAGAAGAGGGGGACAGAGCCCCTGGAACTGGAGTTACAGCTGGCTGTGCGTCTCCCTAGGTGCTGGGAACTGAACCTGGGTCCTCTGTAAGAGGGTAGGTGTTGTTAACCACTGAGCCACCTGTCCGGCTCTCTATTTAGTTTTTTGCCTCTTTGAGCTTTTTGTTGTTGCTCGACGTCTGTCTTTGCTTGTTTTTGTTTGTTTGTTTGTTTGTTTGTTTGTTTGTTCGAGGCAGGGTCTCATGTAGCCAACATTGGTTTTGAACTTCCTACGTAGCCAAGGATAACATTAAATTACTGGTGTTTCTGCATCTACCTCTCAGAGTGCTGGGATTATAGGTGTGTGCCACCATGCCTAGTTTTCTCTTTTTGGTTTTTTGAGGCACTTCCAGAGACTGAACTGGCCTTTCTTTTTTTTTTTTTTCCCCCAGAGCTGGGGACCGAACCCAGGGCCTTGCTCTTGCTAGGCAAGCGCTCTACCACTGAGCTAAATCCCCAGCCCCACTGAACTGGCTTTTGTAACAGGTCCCCAGACCTTAGCGCAACTGATTACATGATGGAATTAACACTCAGGCTGTAAAACGCAGCATGTCGACGCCACTGCCTGCCAAAAATGAAGACAAGGGCCAAATCCAGCAAAGTCCACAGTCCCGGGGAACTCTCTAATGCACCAACCTTGATTGTTGGCTCCTGAAGTTCTGCTTCTGGCTAACAGTTCTTGTTAGCTGAAGTATGTCAGCCCAGAACATGGGGTTGTGTGTGTGTGTGTGTGTGTGTGTGTGTGTGTGTGTGTGTGTGTGTGTTGTGTGCACGTGTGCACACTTAAAGTCTCACCCTAAGAAAGGCTCTGGGCTACACTGGGATCCCATGTCTGAGCAATCTTCTCTGGTGAACATCACAGTTTTCATCCCTGCCAGCTGTGGGTCGGGGCTCCCACATCCTCGCCAACACCCCTTGTTTTTACTGACTGCCATTCTGACCTGGATGAGATGAAATCTCGACACAGTTTTAATTTGGATTTCTCTGTCAGGTTGAGCAACTTGATTCTTACTCAGAAAGTCCGTGAATGTGTCTCTATCTTGCTTTCCCTATGTCCCCCTCACTCACACTTGCAGAATTTTGGGCCCTACTTCAGGATTGTTTTGCACCAATATTAATTAACTGAGATATGAACTTTTGGACACAATCCACCCTCGGACTGACTCAGTGAAACTTTTTGGTTACTGACCAAACCCTGTCCTTAATGGTTTGGGGTACAAAGTTCATAAAATAGAGGCTCCAAGAGTTCTCACTGTTACGGCCTGGGAGGGTCCGTGCCTGTCTAGCCAGCCATTTTGAACTGCTACTAATGTGGCAAGGAACCTTTCTCATATATTGTAACTACTGTTACTAGGAAACTTTCTCATGCCCAAGTTGATTGGATATTCTCTTATGTTCTGTGCTTTGGGGTTCTTGGAAACCAATCACAATAGAAGTCAGACAGAACTGCTCTGTATAGTTAGCCCCAATAAGCTTGGAGTCAAACCAACCACCAGGCAGCACTTCCTGTACCTGTGTATGAGCTTATATGGTTTTTTCCTTTATAAGCTGCCCCTGGGATGGAGCCCAAATGATTTCTTATATTGGTGCAAGTGTATCTCTCTTATGTTGGGGCCCATCCCAGGAGCTTCTCTCTTTGCTTTTCTTTCAGTATTGGGGTCAAACCTAGGGCCTTGTTCCTCCCAACCACACATTCTACCACTAAGAAATAACTCCCCCTTTCTCCCCACTTTATTTTGAGACAGGGTCTCTCCCAGTCCCCAGGCTGGCCTTGAACTTGCTCTGTAGCATAGTCAGTCCTTGAACTTATGATCTCCTTGCCTCAACCTCCCAAGTAGCTGGTGTCAACCATCCTGTACCACTGGACCTGCCTATACTGGTTTTCCAAAGAACATATTCTTAAGCTACCTTTATGGTGTTAAGACAAATAAAGCTCCCTTCCAATTTTAGTATATGTGCTGCCAAAGCGAGCACTAAAACTCCCTTCCAGAGTTGGAATCCAGAGTCAGAGGACAGGGGCTGGCATTCTGAAGGGTAGGAATACCACATTAGCTTTTCCATGTAAAAGAACGGTAATCAAGCCAACCCCTGAAACTGGCTTCCTAAGTATTCCATATTTCTTTATCCAGAAGACTGGATAAAGAAAGTGTCTCTCTCACACACATAGAGGAATACTTTTCAGCCCTGGAGAAGAATGACGCCATGTTCTTCGTAGGGAAGTGGCTACAACTGGAGATGGTCATAGTAAGCAAATTAAACCGGTTTCAGAAGCATAGACATCATAGCAACCAGGTGGGCCTTGCAGGGCTTTGCCCATTTTGATAGTAGCATGAGTTCTCCTCTGGAACCTACACCTCTAGTAACTGGCTCTGGCAGCCAGGCAAAGCCTCCTGGTTTCTGGGTCCTTCCTCCTGTGCTTTGTTCTCCTCTTCCTTGCCTACAGAAGCAGGATTGGCTGGGTACTTGCCTCCCTCTGATCCAGCCGTCTCTGCCTTGTGTGCTGCCGTTTGTGGCTTGGAAGCTCGGCTGTGATATCAGACGATCCCGGTTCTTTTCCGGCTCTCCTGTGTTGTCCTTATTTGAGAAATGCTCCTACTGTAGGAGGTACCCCACCCTTCCGATCATGACTCAAGGAAGGCTTACCTTATCCACCGCAAATTCTTTCTCTGACTGTACCATATTTTGACTCCATGGTGCCGAGTGGCTTTTAAGTGTAAAGGGTGATGCAGCTTGGAGGCAGCACCGGCGAGTCCTGGGAGAATGGGTACTGAGTGCTACTAGCACTTTGTTCAGACTGGCAAAGTCAGTGGGCCTAGTTGCTAGGAGCGGAGAAAACCTGAGTGAATGTTTGTGTTGACATGAGCCTGGCATGTCAAGGTCCACAGAGCTTCAGTCAGACCCACGGAGAAACAGCAGACTTCCCTGGGGTGAGGCGCAGAGGGAAATGGCAAAGCCTTTCCTTCTGGTCCACGTGTAAATATGTGTAGTGAAGTCCCAGAGTAACTCTCTCCTGGCTGGTTGTTTACAGCCTGAGGCTGCTCCCCTGCGGACTGTACCTATCTAGATTAGCCAAACCTCCTTGCTGCGGCCACATACTCTAACCCTGCCGCCTTGCTCCCTTGTGTGTACTAGCACTGACTCCTTGCTTAGCTGTACACAATAACCTTGACTCTCTGTTTAACTCTATAAACACGCTGAGCTTTGGAGGTGCTGTGGTTTTTCCAGCTGAGAGCCTGGACCACCCAATCCCAGCTTCCTGTCTGTGTGTCCGTCTGTGTTCATCTTTTTTCCCATTCCCTTGACACCTCAGCAGGCAGGTCCCTTCTTGGAGCCATACTGGATGAGGCCTCCAATTGAGCCCCTTGAAATCCTATTTGGAGGACTGGAGAGATGGCTCAGCAGCTAAGAGCACCGGCTGCTCTTCCAGAGGTCCTGAGTTCAAATTCTCAGCAACCACATGGTGGTTCACAGCCATCTGTAATGGGATCTGATGTCCTCTTCTGGTGTGTCAGAAGACAGCTACAGTGCACTCATATAAAGTAAAATAAAATAAATAAATTTTAGAAAGAAAGAAAGAAAGGAAGGAAGGAAGGAAGGAAGGAAAGAAGGAAGGAAGGAAGGAAGAAAGAAAGAAAGAAAGAAATCCTATTTGGATTTCCTTCTGTCTTGATGGCTTTCTTCTGTTTGGCCACTAACCCTTCAGACCTCCGCCCTCTCGTCTGCCTTAGTGGTACTTGAAGCCCAGGTGCATTAGAACCAAGCTCCACACCCTTTAGAAACCATCCATCCCCTTTCTCACTATTGTATCTCTGCCCCAGCCCTGGCCTTTTTTGAAGTTATTTTCTAATTCGGAAAGTCTCATGAGCTCCCCAAGTGAAAACTATCAATGACTTACCATCGACTTGTACCTTTTGATTCTAGAGTTTCTATTTCAACCGTTTTTTATTCTTCCCAAATCCTCACCAAAATGCTCGGTGCTGGTTTTGAACACAGTAAACACAGACTGCGTCCTGCTTGTTATAGTGCCAGCATAGAGCCATGGTGGGGTTAGTTCTATTGCATGAAGTTTCTGCTGGGTTTTGTTAATGTTGTTCACCTCTTCAGGGGTGAAAGGTTACATTTACATGACACCATGATTACCATAAATTTTTAAAAAAAAGCGAAAATTGCAGCAATAATTCGAGAGGTCTGGTGTCTTCTTGCAGAAAGCATCTAGGACTGTTTCCTCCAGATCCTTTGGAATGACTTTACTCCAAAGGATTTTTCTTCACTTCAAGAATTGAGCTGGGTGACGTGGCACATAGCTGTCATCCCTAGACTTCAGGAGGTTATGACAAGCAGATCCTGGAAAGGACACGTGAGCCAGGGCTCCACTCCAAGGTGTTGTCTCAAACCAAACCAAAACCCAAAACAAATATCTCTGAGTCTGAGATGACCTAGAGCTGTTGGAGCTGATCCTTGTCAGGGATGTTTACCTTTCGTTCACAGCAGCCCCTGCCCTTTTCATTTCTTTTTTATTTTTAGAGGCAGGAATCTTGAGGTAGATTAAAAGTCAGAGAAAATTAAGGCAGAACTGGAGTTAAAGGACAGTTGTGAGTTGCCTTGTGGTTTCTGGGAATGAAACTCAGGACCTCTGGAAGAGCAGCCAATGCTCTTCTTAAACACTGAGTCACATCCCCAGCTGACAGTATTCTTTGTATATGTAGACATTTCAAATTAGAATGCTAAAGATCACTGGGAATGGTGGTGTGTGCCTTTAATCCCAGAGCAGAGGCAGGGAGATCTCTGAGTTCAAGGTCAGCCTGGTCAATAGATGGGTTCCAAGACAGCCAGGGCTACATTGAGAAACTGTCTTATAAAAACAACAAACAAACAAACAAAACAAAACAAAACAAAACAAAATAAAAAAACAAGCAAAAGTTATGAATCAGTGATCCACACTTAAGGCCTACAGTATGTGGCCAAGTATGACCTTTCTCCTCTCCTGTCTAAACATGTAATTTTCTACAGTCTCCCAAGCCAAGACTTGTTATAAACTGCATTGACATGAAAGGACACATCTCAGTCCCCTTGGGAAACACTTTCTGACCCATGATTTCTGTTGTGGATTATCCTGGTGCTGTTTGAATTTTGATGTTAATTCTGCTTCCTCAAGAGGAGCTGCTCTCTTGAGGAGTAAATCACGTACTCAGGTGACTTCATGTGAACCTTCTCCCCATTTTAACTGGTCAAATAAAGGCTAGAGCCTGTGATTAGACAATGAAAGGGAAAGGTGAGGCTGGAGGTTTTAGAGAGGGGAAAAAGAGGAAGGAGAGAGGCAGACGAGAAGACAGAGGAAGACGGAGGAAGAGGCGATGGAAGGAAGATGGAGCAGAACCATGTGGCCTAGAGAAGCCACAAGTATCAAGGGATCTCATAGCTGGGGACAGAGTGGTGTAGTGGTGGACCTGCCCAATCTAGACGGGCAGCTTATAAATATTATAACTGAGTTGTATGTTCTTGGCTCAGGCTTATTGGGGTTGGAGATTTACTGTAACAGATTTCACCGTATCAGACCTCAGTCCTGCCCAGGGCCTGTCAGGAAGTCCATACTCTATGATCTCATTTCCCTAACCTGGAGGCGAGGGGGTGGGGAGCTAAATGAGGAAAAGGAACTGCAGGGAATTAGAGAACCTTGATCATGGCGTCTCTTCACAGCAATTAAAAACAGTGACTAACTGAGATAAGATGATCGTTATCATAAGCAGTGGATCTCTCTGAAGGATCTGAGGGCTGTAATCTAGTGTCCTCAGTTCTTTTTATTTGGTTTTAAATATTATTTCACATTTAACAAACTTTAACTTTACTTTAAACCTGTCTTTAGTTACCTGATAACCTTGATAACATATACAGAAGATGATATAATGAGAGATATAAATTGGTCTCTTCCTCCAAGCTTCTTCCTGTAAATGAATTACATTTATTCTTAGCATGACTAAGCAAGTTCTGAGTTCCAAGCAGAGATCTGAGCACATTAAAGAATTTGACCTTTTAAAAAAAAAAGGAATTTGACCTTTTATATAAGGTGACTGGCCCTTAACTTGCAGATCTTAAAATTCTCTTCAATAGTTTACAGGAAGTTAGTTAGAATTTTATAATTTTATCCCTGTTAAATTTGATCCTTGAAGTTTATAATTTTTGAGTGGAAGATCCTTTTGTATCAAAATAAACTTTAAAAAATAAATACAGTCCATGAAGAGAATGGGAACCTAACTTTCATGATCCTTCTATAGTATACTGTTAGAAAATAACACAGCTTCTCTTTTATGACTCAGTTTTTCCAAATAGCTAAAACTTAACAAAGTTAGCAAAGAAATAAGTGTTTAGACATGCATCTTAGTTAGGGTTTTACTGCTCTGAACAGACACCATGACCAATAAGGGCAACATGTCTTATGAGGACAACATTTGATTGGGGCTAGCTAACAGGTTCAGAGGTTCAGTCCATTATCATCAAAGCGGGAGCATGGTAGCATCCAGGCAGGCACCATACAGGCAGAGCTAAGGGTTAAACATCTTCATCTGAAGGCTGCTAATGGGAGTCTCAATTCCAGGCAGCTAGGACCAGGGTATTATAGCCCATGCCCACAGTGACACACCTACTCCAACAAGACCACACCTCCTAATAGTGCCACGCCCTGGGCCAAGCATTTACAATCACAACATGTATCTTTAAGTAAGTTTCTGTCACCGTGAACAAACCATTATAGTCTTAGGAATTCAAAATCTAATCCAACATATGTTGTTAGTGAGTTCTATTTTCCATAACCCTTTTTTAATGGTTTTGATCTCATATGTTATTTTTCTCATTTAGGACAAAAAAAAAAAAAAGCCCATCATACAAAAAAATCTATCCTTATTCAAAATATTTTAGAGGTTGGTGCTGCCTTGTTAGTCTAGGGAAAATAAAATAAAGAGTCTTAATGGGCCTCTATTTTTCTAAACAAGAGTTGAATTCAAGCCACATATATGGTATGTTGTGGCAAATTAAGGTTATCTATACATACTTTTTTTTTTCTTAATCAACCCTTTTTGTTACAAGTATTAAGCTAACTTTAAAGCTAGGAACTTGGGATTGGGGATTTAGCTCATCGGTAGAGCGTTTGCCTTGCAAGTGCAAGGCCCTGGGTTCGGTCCCCAGCTCTGAAAAAAAAAAAAAAGAAAAAAGAAAAAAAGAAAGAAAAACAAAATAAAGCTAGGAACTTTCCAGATATTTTTTTTCTTTCTTTTTTTTTTTTTATTAACTTGAGTATTTCTTATATACATTTCGAGTGTTATTCCCTTTCCCGGTTTCCGGGCAAACATCCCCCTCCCCCCTCCCCTTCCTTATGGGTGTTCCCCTCCCAACCCTCCCCCCATTGCCGCCCTCCCCCCCACAGTCTAGTTCACTGGGGGTTCAGTCTTAGCAGGACCCAGGGCTTCCCCTTCCACTGGTGCTCTTACTAGGATATTCATTGCTACCTATGAGGTCAGAGTCCAGGGTCAGTCCATGTATAGTCTTTAGGTAGTGGCTTAGTCCCTGGAAGCTCTGGTTGCTTGGCAATGTTGTACATATGGGGTCTCGAGCCCCTTCAAGCTCTTCCACTTCTTTCTCTGATTCCTTCAACGGGGGTCCTATTCTCAGTTCAGTGGTTTGCTGCTGGCATTCGCCTCTGTATTTGCTGTATTCTGGCTGTGTCTCTCAGAAGCGATCTACATCCGGCTCCTGTCGGTCTGCACTTCTTTGCTTCATCCATCTTGTCTAATTGGGTGGCTGTATATGTATGGGCCACATGTGGGGCAGGCTCTGAATGGGTGTTCCTTCAGTCTCTGTTTTAATCTTTGCCTCTCCCTTCCCTGCCAAGGGTATTCTTTTTCCTCATTTAAAGAAGGAGTGAAGCATTCACATTTTGATCATCCGTCTTGAGTTTCGTTTGTTCTAGGGATCAAGGGTAATTCAAGCATTTGGGCTAATAGGCACTTATCAATGAGTGCATACCATGTATGTCTTTCTGTGATTGGGTTAGCTCACTCAGGATGATATTTCCCAGTTCCATCCATTTGCCTACGAATTTCATAAAGTCATTGTTTTTGATAGCTGAGTAATATTCCATTGTGTAGATGTACCACATTTTCTGTATCCATTCCTCTGTTGAAGGGCATCTGGGTTCTTTCCAGCTTCTGGCTATTATAAATAAGGCTGCGATGAACATAGTGGAGCACGTGTCTCTTTTATATGTTGAGGCATCTTTTGGGTATATGCCCAAGAGAGGTATAGCTGGATCCTCAGGCAGTTCAATGTCCAATTTTCTGAGGATTCTCCAGACTGATTTCCAGAATGGTTTTACCAGTCTGCAATCCCACCAACAATGGAGGAGTGTTCCTCTTTCTCCACATCCTCACCAGCATCTGCTGTCACCTGAGTTTTTGATCTTAGCCATTCTCACTGGTGTGAGGTGAAATCTCAGGGTTGTTTTGATTTGCATTTCCCTTATGACTAAAGATGTTGAACATTTCTTTAGGTGTTTCTCAGCCATTCGGCATTCCTCAGCTGTGAATTCTTTGTTTAGCTCTGAACCCCATTTTTTAATAGGGTTATTTGTTTCCCTGCGGTCTAACTTCTTGAGTTCTTTGTATATTTTGGATATAAGGCCTCTATCTGTTGTAGGATTGGTAAAGATCTTTTCCCAATCTGTTGGTTGCCGTTTTGTCCTAACCACAGTGTCCTTTGCCTTACAGAAGCTTTGCAGTTTTATGAGATCCCATTTGTCGATTCTTGATCTTAGAGCGTAAGCCATTGGTGTTTTGTTCAGGAAATTTTTTCCAGTGCCCATGTGTTCCAGATGCTTCCCTAGTTTTTCTTCTATTAGTTTGAGTGTGTCTGGTTTGATGTGGAGGTCCTTGATCCACTTGGACTTAAGCTTTGTACAGGGTGATAAGCATGGATCGATCTGCATTCTTCTACATGTTGCCCTCCAGTTGAACCAGCACCATTTGCTGAAAATGCTATCTTTTTTCCATTGGATGGTTTTGGCTCCTTTGTCAAAAATCAAGTGACCATAGGTGTGTGGGTTCATTTCTGGGTCTTCAATTCTATTCCATTGGTCTATCTGTCTGTCTCTGTACCAATTCCATGCAGTTTTTATCACTATTGCTCTGTAATACTGCTTGAGTTCAGGGATAGTGATTCCCCCTGAAGTCCTTTTATTGTTGAGGATAGCTTTAGCTATCCTGGGTTTTTTGTTATTCCAGATGAATTTGCAAATTGTTCTGTCTAACTCTTTGAAGAATTGGATTGGCATTTTGATGGGGATTGCATTGAATCTGTAGATTGCTTTTGGTAAGATGGCCATTTTTACTATATTAATCCTGCCAATCCATGAGCATGGGAGATCTTTCCATCTTCTGAGGTCTTCTTCAATTTCTTTCCTCAGTGTCTTGAAGTTCTTATTGTACAGATCTTTTACTTGCTTGGTTAAAGTCACACCGAGGTACTTTATATTATTTGGGTCTATTATGAAGGGTGTCGTTTCCCTAATTTCTTTCTCGGCTTGTTTCTCTTTTGTATAGAGGAAGGCAACTGATTTATTTGAGTTAATTTTATACCCAGCCAATTTGCTGAAGTTGTTTATCAGTTTTAGTAGTTCTCTGGTGGAACTTTTGGGATCACTTAAATATACTATCATATCATCTGCAAATAGTGATATTTTGACCTCTTCTTTTCCGATCTGTATCCCCTTGATCTCCTTTTGTTGTCTGATTGCTCTGGCTAAAACTTCAATAACTATATTGAATAAGTAGGGAGAGAGTGGGCAGCCTTGTCTAGTCCCTGATTTTAGTGGGATTGCTTCAAGTTTCTCTCCATTTAGTTTAATGTTAGCAACTGGTTTGCTGTATATGGCTTTTACTATGTTTAGGTATGGGCCTTGAATTCCTATTCTTTCCAGGACTTTTATCATGAAGGGGTGTTGAATTTTGTCAAATGCTTTCTCAGCATCTAATGAAATGATCATGTGGTTCTGTTCTTTCAGTTTGTTTATATAATGGATCACGTTGATGGTTTTCTGTATATTAAACCATCCCTGCATGCCTGGGATGAAGCCTACTTGATCATGGTGGATGATTGTTTTGATGTGCTCTTGAATTCAGTTTGCCAGAATTTTATTGAGTATTTTTGCGTCGATATTCATAAGGGAAATTGGTCTGAAGTTCTCTTTCTTTGTTGTGTCTTTGTGTGGTTTAGGTATAAGAGTAATTGTGGCTTCATAGAAGGAATTCAGTCGTGCTCCATCTGTTTCAATTTTGTGGAATAGTTTGGATAATATTGGTATGAGGTCTTCTATGAAGGTTTGATAGAATTCTGCACTAAACCCGTCTGGACCTGGGCTCTTTTTGGTTGGGAGACCTTTAATGACTGCTTCTATTTCCTTAGGAGTAATGGGGTTGTTTAACTGGTTTATCTGTTCCTGATTTAACTTCGATACCTGGTATCTGTCTAGGAAATTGTCCATTTCCTGAAGATTTTCAAGTTTTGTTGAATATAGGTTTTTATAGTAAGATCTGATGATTTTTTGAATTTCCTCTGAATCTGTAGTTATGTCTCCCTTTTCATTTCTGATTTTGTTAATTTGGACGCACTCTCTGTGTCCTCTCGTTAGTCTGGCTAAGGGTTTATCTATCTTGTTGATTTTCTCAAAGAACCAACTTTTGGTTCTGTTGATTCTTTCTATGGTCCTTTTTGTTTCTACTTGGTTGATTTCAGCTCTGAGTTTGATTATTTCCTGCCTTCTGCTCCTCCTGGGTGTATTTGCTTCTTTATGTTCTAGAGCTTTTAGGTGTGCTGTCAAGCTGCTGACATATGCTCTTTCCTGTTTCTTTCTGCAGGCACTCAGAGCTATGAGTTTTCCTCCTAGCACAGCTTTCATTGTGTCCCATAAGTTTGGGTATGTTGTACCTTCATTTCATTAAATTCTAAAAAGTTTTTAATTTCTTTCTTTATTTCTTCCTTGACCAGGTTATCATTGAGTAGAGCATTGTTCAATTTCCACGTATATGTGGGCATTCTTCCCTTATTGTTATTGAAGACCAGTTTTAGGCCGTGGTGGTCCGATAGCACGCATGGGATTATTTCTATCTTTCTGTACCTGTTGAGGCCCGTTTTTTGACCAATTATATGGTCAATTTTGGAGAAAGTACTATGAGGAGCTGAGAAGAAGGGATATCCTTTTGCTTTAGGATAGAATGTTCTATAAATATCCGTTAAGTCCATTTGGCTCATGACTTCTCTTAGTCTGTCTACATCTCTGTTTAATTTCTGTTTCCATGATCTGTCCATTGATGAGAGTGGGGTGTTGAAATCTCCCACTATTATTGTGTGAGGTGCAATGTGTGTTTTGAGCTTTAGTAAGGTTTCTTTTACATATGTAGGTGCCCTTGTATTTGGGGCATAGATATTTAGGATTGAGAGTTCATCTTGGTGGATTTTTCCTTTGATGAATATGAAGTGTCCTTCCTTATCTTTTTTGATGACTTTTAATTGAAAATTGATTTTATTTGATATTAGAATGGCTACTCCAGCTTGCTTCTTCTGACCATTTGCTTGGAAAATTGTTTTCCAGCCTTTCACTCTGAGGTAATGTCTGTCTTTGTCTCTGAGGTGTGTTTCCTGTAGGCAGCAGAATGCAGGGTCCTTGTTGCATATCCAGTTTGTTAATCTATGTCTTTTTATTGGGGAGTTGAGGCCATTGATGTTGAGAGATATTAAGGAATAGTGATTATTGCTTCCCGTTATATTCATATTTGGATGTGAGGTTATGTTTGTGTGCTTTCATTCTCTTTGTTTTGTTGCCAAGACGATTAGTTTCTTGCTTCTTCTAGGGTATAGCTTGCCTCCTTATGTTGGGCTTTACCATTTATTATCCTTTGTAGTGCTGGATTTGTAGAAAGATATTGTGTAAATTTGGTTTTGTCATGGAATATCTTGGTTTCTCCATCTATGTTAATTGAGAGTTTTGCAGGATACAGTAACCTGGGCTGGCATTTGTGTTCTCTTAGGGTCTGTATGACATCAGTCCAGGATCTTCTGGCCTTCATAGTTTCTGGCGAGAAGTCTGGTGTGATTCTGATAGGTCTGCCTTTATATGTTACTTGACCTTTTTCCCTTACTGCTTTTAATATTCTTTCTTTATTTTGTGCGTTTGGTGTTTTGACAATTATGTGACGGGAGGTGTTTCTTTTCTGGTCCAATCTATTTGGAGTTCTGTAGGCTTCTTGTATGTCTATGGGTATGTCTTTTTTTAGGTTAGGGAAGTTTTCTTCTATGATTTTGTTGAAGATATTTACTAGTCCTTTGAGCTGGGAGTCTTCACTCTCTTCTATACCTATTATCCTTAGGTTTGATCTTCTCATTGAGTCCTGGATTTCCTGTATGTTTTGGACCAGTAGCTTTTTCCGCTTTACATTATCTTTGACAGTTGAGTCAATGATTTCTATGGAATCTTCTGCTCCTGAGATTCTCTCTTCCATCTCTTGTATTCTGTTGGTGAAGCTTGTATCTACAGCTCCTTGTCTCTTCTTTTGGTTTTCTATATCCAGGGTTGTTTCCATGTGTTCTTTCTGGATTGCTTCTATTTCCATTTTTAATTCCTTCAACTGTTTGATTGTGTTTTCCTGGAATTCTTTCAGGGATTTTTGCAATTCTTTCAGGGATTTTTGCAATTCCTCTCTGTAGGCTTCTACTTGTTTGTTAATGTTTTCCTGTGTTTCCCTAAGGGAGTTCTTCACATCTTTCTTGAAGTCCTCCAGCATCATGATCAAATATGATTTTGAAACTAGATCTTGCTTTTCTGGTGTGTTTGGATATTCCATGTTTGTTTTGGTGGGAGAATTGGGCTCCGATGATGCCAAGTAGTCTTGGTTTCTGTTGCTTGGGTTCCTGTGCTTGCCTCTCGCCATCAGATTATCTCTAGTGTTACTTTGTTCTGCTATTTCTGACAGTGGCTAGACTGTCCTATAAGCCTGTGTGTCAGGAGTGCTGTAGACCTGTTTTCCTCTCTTTCAGTCAGTTATGGGGACAGAGTGTTCTGCTGTCGGGCGTGTAGTTTTTCCTCTCTACAGGTCTTCAGCTGTTCCTGTGGGCCTGTGTCTTGAGTTCACCAGGCAGCTTTCTTGCAGCAGAAAAGTTGGTCTTACCTGTGGTCCCGAGGCTCAAGTTCGCTCGTGGGGTGCTGCCCACGGGCTCTCTGCGGCGGCAGCAACCAGGAATACCTGTGCCGCCCCTTCTGGGAGCTTCAGTGCACCAGGGTTCCAGATGGCCTTTGGTGTTTTCCTCTGGCGTCCGAGATGTATGTACAGAGAGCAGTCTCTTCTGGTTTCCCAGGCTTGTCTGCCTCTCTGAAGGTTTAGTTCTCCCTCCCACGGGATTTGGGTGCAGAGAACTGTTTATCCGGTCTGTTTCCTTCAGGTTCCGGCGGTGTCTCAGGCAGGGGTCCTGCCGCTCCTGGGCCCTCCCCCACGGGAGCCCAGAGGCCTTATACAGTTTCCTCTTGGGCCAGGGATGTGGGCAGGGGTGGGCAGTGTTGGTGGTCTCCTCCGCTCTGCAGCCTCAGGAGTGCCCACCTGATCAGGCGGTTGGGTCTCTCTCTCACCGGGTCTGGGAGCAGAGAGCTGCTGCAGGCCGGGATCCGCGGGTATGGGACTTCCGGTAAACACAGGACGTGCCCGGTCCTAGAGGAATTCTGCCTCCGTGTGTCCCGAGCTCACCAGGCAGCTTTCTTGCAGCAGAAAAGTTGGTCTTACCTGTGGTCCCGGGGCTCAAGTTCGCTCGTGGGGTGCTGCCCACGGGCTCTCTGCAGCGGCAGCAACCAGGAAGATATGCGCTGCCCCTTCCCTTTCCAGATATTTTAAAAGTCACATCCAAATGGTCTTACAAATCCTGAAGTAAAGGAAGTTTATATTTTAGCCAAAGCTTTAGAGCCAATGCTTTAAAGACAGCAAAGCAAACCAAGAGCATTTGGAGAGTCAAACATCTCCTAGTCGGTAGTTACCTCTGTTGGAAAATTTACCTCTTAGCCGTTCTCAAGCGCACAGTATCCTTTCCCCTGCACTGTCCTGCTTTGTTATCCTCCCTGTCAGAGAGTCAGGTGGCCAGCCTGACCCAGGACAGAGGCTCTGGAGCAAAGCTTTAAACAAGCACGACGGGTCTAGAGCAGGCCAAATTCCATGTCTAGAGCTTTCTAGTAGAGTAAGAGGACTAGACAGCTCTCCTTGAAGAAGAGAATGCGCAGGCTGAAGCGCAAGAGAAGAAAGATAAGGCAGAGGTCCAAGTGAACCAGCTTGTGCGCCCACGAAGCCTGCAGGAGCAGTAAGGAATGCTGAAGGCTGGGGTGCGGGAACAAGGTGTCCGACTGGATGCTGCTGTCGGTGATAAGTCTCAGTAGACCCGGACTCGCCGGGGTCATCTGGGAAAATGACTGCCTTTCTCACAACCAAAACAGTCCCACTGACCTTCTGCCCTGGACCTTTGGCATTCTGGACTGGTTCTGTTCTCTCTTGTGGCTAAGTGTAAATCATGTACAATAAACCCTCTTGCTGTCAGCTGAAGAGAAAAAAAAGAGAGAAAACTAGACAATTTCCCAATTTTATCCAAACCCAAAGGAGATTTTATTCTCAGTCAGATTCACCTCAGTGATCAGAGGGAGGGACAGAAAACAGAGAGCAAAGAAGGCTAAGATGAGATTTTTGAAAGTAGACAGTAGAGAAAGCTTAGAGTTAAGGGGACTTTTGAATCCCCCCCCCCACTTTTTTTTCCTGTGGTGGTAGAAGTTGTCACAACCTGTGAGAACCTGGAAAGTTGAGTGTGCCCTGTGCTGGCCTTTGAGAATGAGTATCTGGTTTGTTCTGAGGCCAAGCTGCTTGCAGTGAGACATCTTGACTTAGTGGACTCTCTGAGTCTGAGGAGGAGAAGAGATCGGAGAAAGGCAGGCTAATAAGAGCCTATGGTTAGTTCAGTTCCCAGTGAGCTAGCAAGAGAGACAAAGCAAGCAGGAATGGAGATGTCCCGGGGAATGACAAGGAGGATGTGGGACTGTGGGACAGTGGACCATGCTAGGAAACTTGGTATGGTTGAGAAGCTTCAGAGCCCCTGGCACCCACCTGAGATGGTCGGTCGGCGGCTCCCTGCACCTTACCAGATTCCTGGCTGCACTTCCCACTTAGGAAACATAGGAAATGTGAGTTGTGGTCATGTAAACCAAAATAGAGTTCTCCATGCTAATGAGGTGTCTCGAGGCCCTGAGAGTTTAGCCAATCGGCTTCCCTTCCCCGACATTACCCCCTGCAAAAGGTATTTAATCTCTGACCCACCCTGAGGAGAGGGTTTGCATTCATTTTCCATGGTGAACAGTGTCTATTTCATCGAGAACTGCTGTGGGTCACATGGAGAAAGCCTTCGACTACTGAGTCTCTGCCTAAGTCTTCCACAGAAGGCCTCTCTGCTTCCAGAGCACATCAGTGACAACTGTCACCAAGTTATCAACAATGAGCAAAGCTGGAGTTCCCATTTCCCCAGCCCCGGCCTGGTCACAGGCCCACGGACCCTTGATTCTTTGTTCCTGACTCCTCCGTATGGCACCCCAGCAGCCACTGAGTTCCTGGGAGTCAGGAAACTCTGGCTTCTGCATTTTCGGCTGCATTTTCCCACCCCCTGAGCAGTGTCTCTGCGCTTTCCTAAAGTCCAGCAGCCAATAGTGGTGGTGCAGGGTAAGCACAGTCCAGCGCGCTCCATACTCCCCAGTGGCGCGCCGACAGCCCGACGGCAGGGCAGAACACAGACCCACATGGGGGTATAGCCAGTTGCCTTTTCTGTGCCTTCCCAATTCCTGAATAATGACATGGAGACTTATTTCTATTAATGAATGCATAGGCCTTAAACTAGGCATATTATATAGGATTATATAAGTTATGAACCAATTTATATACTAATCTATGTCTGCCATGCAGCTGGTTGGTTTCTTTTGCTCAGTTTCGTATGTGCAATTTTGTCTAAGTCCAGATGGGCGAATCTCCCATGACTCTTTCTTCCCCAGAGTTCCTCTCTGCCAGATGTCCCACTTTACTATTCTGCCTTTCGCTATAGGCTATAGGTCTTTTATTTTAACCAATCAGAAGGTGCCGTAGGCAGGCAAGGAAGGACAGAGATACAGCTTCACACAGTGAATCAAAACATCACTCCACGGCTGGAGAGATGGCTCAGTGGTTAAGAGCACTGAATGCTCTTCCAGAGGTCCTGAGTTCAATTCCCAGCAACCACATGGTGGCTCACAACCATCTGTAATTCCCTCTTCTGGTGTGTCTGAAGACAGATACAATGTACTCACTCACATACATTAAATAAATAAATCTTTTAAAAAATCATTCCAGGGTTGGGGATTTAGCTCAGTGGTAGAGCGCTTGCCTAGCTCTTGCCCTGGGTTCGGTCCCCAGCTCCGAAAAAAAGAAAAAAGAGAAAAAAATCATTCCAACATGGGAGAGACCTATAAAGGGAGTTGTAAATAGGACTTCCTACCAGAAGGAGGATTCCAATAGCATAGGAATACAGGGAAGGTGACACAGTATGGGGTAAATCTCATGTGTCAGAGTCTCAATCCAAGGGTATCCTCAAGTAAACTGAGACCTGTTAGAGTGATGAGTGGGGATTCCTCGTCCTGCATAGCTCACCCAGAAGAGTGTAGAGAAGCAACCTGATTCACCTGAAACACCTGTAGCCGACTTGAGAGAGAGAGAGAGAGAGAGAGAGAGAGAGAGAGAGAGAGAGAGAGGCCAACTGGGGCGGAGGTAGAGCAGGCAGCTCAGAGAGGACACTTCCCTAAGTAGGTGAGGCTAGGTGAGTACACAGAGTAGGAAGAGAGAATACTGTGGGTAGCAGGAGGCAGCAGAAGCAAATGATCCACGCCCACCAGAGCCAATTTTGGCTTGGGTAGGTAGGACAGGCTTTCCCCCCTCCACCCTTGGAGGGGAGCAACGTCTATTCTGGGTTTTAATACCAAATATAAGTAAGAGCACAGTGAAACTACTGAACTGGACCACTCTGGGTAGAAAGAAAGGTTTATCAGGAATCAAACTGCCGAGGATATTTCTTAGGGATCAGAGAGAAGTAAAATGGCCACCAAGCAAAGTTGATTTTATATGACAGTCAGCAGGCTGTAGTCTTTGAGCTGACACAGGCTGTTTGGATTGACTAGGGACTAGATGCCCCAGTCCAGAGTAGTCAACCTTTGGGTGTAGATGAAGGGAGGTTCTTGGTAAACAGAAACCCTCCTTACAAGAGATCTGCTTTTCTGAGAAACAGAAAGCCATCTTTAGGCTTCTGCTTACATGGCCAGTGTCCTGCTCAAGACACTGTACAGCACTTCCATTGCCCTTTAGACCTAACGAACACCTCTCTTGTCTTCATTTATCTTCTGAAGTTCAGCCTTCCAGTACCCCAACCAAAAGGAGGCTCATTAACACCCAGTCTGGTGATTTAAATTTTCAATCCCTTTTCTGTTTATAAAAAAAGAAAAAGAGCAAGCAAGACAGGAAAAGAGAAAGAAGAAAGGTCATCTCCTCAGCTGTAATTATAGCTGACTTTGATTGGCAGGTATCCATCCAAGAGAAAGGAGTCATTACACCCACCCATTTATTTTTCTATGCCTTTGGGTAGATATTTTTAATTCTCCAGCTGTCATCATTGAGCCAAACTGTAAGAAGTTAAATTCTTCTTAATTTCCCGAGCCTTGCCTTTCCGTAGTTGAGGATTCACATGTGATTATTGGCTTTGGTAGCATGGAAGTCATCAGACCAAGGCTCTGGAACATGGAGCTGAGACTTCTAGTGGGCGGGATAAAGTGATTGGTGGGTGAAGTGAAAAGAAATAGTACTTAGAGAAACTGAAAGTTTGACTACAAAAGAAAGCAAACCAAGATCTTTATTTTTCATGTATGAGTGTTTTGTCTGCATATATGTTTATGCACCACATACATGTCTGGTTGTTTAGTCCAAAGGAAGACATTCGATCCTCTGGGAACTAGAGTTACAGGCAGTTATGAGCCCCCATGTGGGTGCTGGGAACTGAATCCCCAGTCTTCTGCAAGACCCTTAAGTCCTCTTAATCCTGGATTCATCTCTCTAACCACTAGAGACTTAACTCTTACTTCCACCTCACCTTTCTTGCCCTTTTCCCTCCTTCCTGGCAGACTGCTTTGTGAGGTAAGGTTGGCTTGTTGGGTTAAAAAATGATTGGAGGCTCTGGTTGTCCAAGACTGCTCAGTCCAAGTCACTAGCTGTCTTGGTGTGCCTTGGGCTAGGGGGAGGCTGCTTCCTATGACTGAGAGGCCTTGGGGTAGCACTTGACCCAGAACATCAGTTCTAAAAAGATAAACGTGGCATAGACATCTTACCCTGGTAAGCCAGGGCTGGGCTGTGCCAAGGCCTTTATTTCTAACTTGGGAAAGGTTTCAGGTTTCTGGTTTTTGGGTTTTTTTTTTTTCCCTGACAACTGCAAATGTGCCACATGGGCACCACAGTCGCCAGAGTCAACAAGAAAAACAATACCCAGGGGGAAATCTTCCATGTAAGTCACAGGACTGTGGTGAGTGACTCAAAGTTTATGTGTCATGTGACTATACAAGTCTCTACCTATGGACTTCCTATCTAAGTATATTCGTGTCTCTGTGTCCCTGTGCAGGCTTCTTTGTGTTGTATGTTGGCAGAGGAAAGAGGGGACAGTCTGTACTTGAGACTATATCTGTGGATTTGTGAACGCCATCCTGTGTTGTGTGCCTGTATGGATCTGCCTGTCTCTGAATTCTGTCTGGGAACGCCTTGTGGGGTGGTTTCTGTACGTCCACACTTGTGTGTAATTGCCCCTCATTTCCGTGATTTTCTCCAGTTTAATGCTTCCCTCCATTTTAGACACTGCGTTCAGGCTCAACTCCGTCATGATTAAGGCTCCACATTAGTCTCGGATTCCAATGTTTTAGAGTGAAATGCACTTCGTTTCTTTCAAACTCTGACTCTCGTCAAATTGTCTTCCACTTCACTGAGATCTCTACTAACTTACATCCCAGCAGGTCCCTCCTGGGCTCCCTTAATGTCCCAACTGGCTTCTCCTAAATGCAGGTAAGCCTAAAACCTGTAGCCGCTGCTGGGGGATTCTTCGACTTTTTCGTCCTTATTTACAGCAATTCCTTTTTCCAGTCACAGAATCTCTCCTCATCCCCCAGCTGTTGCTTTGACCCACCTACCAGATAAAGCCTTGAGGTTAAAGGAAGGGCCATTTCCTGCTCCTCCCACTTTCAAATCTGATTGGATACTGTACCTTAGCTATTTAGTGTTGTCTTCACATCCACGGTTAGATTCTAGAAAACAACCCAATTCCAGAGGAGGTGGGTCCTGGGGAATGTAGATTATAGCTTAACTAATGGTAGAACGCTTATCTAGCATGCCTTGAGTTTGGTACCCAGCAGACACACACACACACACACACACACACACACACACGCACGCACGCACGCACGCACGCACACACACACACACACACACACACACACGCACAATCCGTTTCAGACAACCCCTCCCCCTTTTTTTCTTGAGACAGAGTTTCTCTGTGTAGCTTTGTCTGTCTTGGAACTAGCTTTGTAGACCAAGCCTTGAACTCAGAGATCTGCCTGTGTCTGTGTCCTGAATGCTAGGATTAAAGGTGTGTGCCATGACCACTGGGCTAGTCAGTTCTTTCTTTAAAAAAAAAATACTTTATTTACTTAATTTATGTATATGAGTACACTGTTGCTGTCTTCAGACACACCATTACAGATGGTTGTGTTGTAAGACCCCATAGTGGCCTCACCTCAGGAGCGCCATCCACAGAGTACAGACTAACAAAGTGACCACCGCAATAGCATGAGGTTTTTAATCCATGTACATGGGGTTGCTCATCCACACAGGGAGAGGCAACAGTGAATCCAAAAAGCACACAACTTTTATTCCTTACAGAGGGCCGACTTCAGCAACAGGGTTAGCTGACCTATTCTATTGGTGGTACACAGGACAAAGGATCTGGTCAGGTATTGGCTGGCCTGCTCAAGGGGCTGTCCTAGGCTCAGTTGGTCACTTTCCTCATCCAGCCCCACACCTGGCCTTGGAGAATCTCTGGGAAAGGGGCACGTCCCTTAGAGGTGGGGGTGAAACTGGGTGGTCAGGCAGGGTCAGAATGACATCTTGTGGTTGTTCTTGGAATTTACCACAGGGACGGGTAGGGGTTGTTACTGTTTTGTCTTAATTAGCTTAGTCAGAATTGCCTCAATATCTTGATCACCAAAACTTTACCATATCACTGGGCATCCTGACATCAGATGTATTTCTCAGAAAGGTCACAAGTTTGTCATAGACATCCTGACCACCAGATGTATTTCTCAAAACCTTGTTTTTATAGTTTTTATAACTTTGTTTTTCATATCTATGAAGCTTTATTTCTTCAGCTGTGAACCACCATGTGGTTGCTGGGAATTGAACTCAGGACCTGTGGGAGAGCAGTCAGTGCTCTTAACCACTGAGCCATCTCTCTGGCTCTCAGCCCTTTCTTAAAAAAAGAATCTCAACCCAAACCAGTTCTTATAATTATAGGTGAAAAGGAATGAAGGGCATTGGCGCCAGACTTTGTGCAAGCCGAGATTAGTGCTCTACCACTGAGCTGCATCCTCAGCTCCCCAAACTAGCGAGTACAAACCAGTGTTGTACCATTTCTAGGACCAGCTAGATGGCACTTAGACAACCTGTTGCTTCTGTCTCACTTTTCCACATCTGTAAAATAGAACATTAATATTCCCTACCACAATGTCTTTATGAGGAAGAAAAGCAGTCGGAAACAGAAAGCGCTTTGCTGGGACTGATGTCTCTTGCTTTATAGAGCAGGTCTTATTCTCTTGCTGCAACTTCCCTTTCTGTCTCCTGGTCACGTTACAGAAAGTGAAAGTTCCCATCTCAGCCTACCAGGCCAATCAGAAACAGAATATTTTGCTTTTAGTGGTTTTTAAAAATGTATTCTCTTATGTTAGTGAGTATGCATGGCCTACCTGCATGCCTGGTGGGTTCAGAGGTCAGAGCCTCTGGAAGTGGAGTTAAGGTAGTTGTGAGCCACCATGTAGGTGCTGGGAACTGAACCCCAGGCTTGCGCAAGAGCAACAAGTGCTCTAGATTGCTGAGCCATCTCTCCACCCCCTGCCGCCACATGTCACTTAATAACCACTCAAGAAAATCTAGTCAGGTTACCTGGAGTCAGTGTCTGCCCCTGGGTCATTTAAATACCGTGGGAAAAAGAGATATCTGATGGAAACTGTTTCCATGACCCTCTTCTGGGTATGGTTGGATGGGCACAGGAATAAAAGGTAATCATGATGAGGTAGAATTTAAGATGCAGGGGTATTTAAGGAGGACACTACCAAGGGAGAAAAGTCCTTCACCCTATGACCTTGTTTGCACTTCTTGGTAGAAAGTCCGGGCCTTCAATACAAGAGATACTGAGGAAGTTTGCTTGCATGGAAACAATGCTCATTTTCTATGCATCTGAAAGTCTAAGAACAACAAAGGAAGTGTTTGCTGAGGGCTGAGGTACCTGCGGCCTGTGAGTTTACAGAGGACGTTCCTCTCGTATCCCTAAACAAGAACAATGCAGTAGCTGACTTACAATTCCAGCCACAAAGGGAATTCTCCGAGATAAGAAAAACAATCGAACCAACTTCTTCCTTTTCCTTCCAGTTTTAAGTTTTTACAAAAAAAAAATTCTTATACTGGACATAATGGTGCAAGCCTTTAATTCCAGCATGTGGGAGGCAGAGGCAGGCACATTTCTGTGAGTTTAGAGGCCAATCTGGTCTGCATAGTGAGTTCCGAGACAGTCACAACTACATAGTGAGATCCTGTGTCAAAACGAAACGAAACTCAAGCAAACAAACAAAAATACTTATTTATTTTTATTTTCTATTTATGAGTGTTTGGGCTGCATGTATGTCTGTGTACCATGTATGTGAATGGTATCCGTGGAGACTGGAAGAGGACCTTGGGTCCCCTGACTGTAGTTACTGTCGGTCGTGAGCCACCATGTGAATGCTGGGAAGGAAACTTCTGAAATAGCAGCTGAGCCATCTCCAGCTCCAGTTTTTTTGGGTTTTTAATACAGGGTCTCAGTGTGTAGCACAGGCTAGCCTTGAGCTTGCTGTAATCTGTCTATCTCAACCTCCCAAATGCTGGCATTATAATCTTGAACTACCATGCTCCGGTTGGCGCGTATTTTTTTATTTTTATGTAGCCACAAACCTTTTGGAATCATAGTAAGCCGGATGCCACACTGGTGTCCCGGTCTACCCAGTCATCCAGAGACTATGTCAAATTCTCTTTTCAGGTCTTTGTTTACCAGTGGCTCCGTTAGACATAGCAGGAGCTCATCCAGTCAAATTCTGTAATAAGTGATAGCTCTTTGTGCACAGTAGGCAAGAGTCTTTGTGAAGTTTCTAGTTTGTCTTATAGACGAGGGATCAAAATGGTCTGCAGATGCCACATGTAAATGCATGACCCCATTTTCATCATCAGCATGGCCTCTCTTCCACTTCTCCCTCCCCTCCCCCTTCTTTTTGATTTTTCAAGACAAAGTTTCTGTGTAGCTCTGGCTGTCCTGGAACTCATGCTGTAGACCAGTCTGGCCCCTACCTTGCAGATATCCTCCTGCCTCTGCCTTCCTGAGTGCTGAGATTAAAGGCATGTGCCACTACCGCCCGCCCAGTCATTAGAGATTTTCTGAAAGTTGTGTTTATTTATGTGTATGTGTGCATGCACTCGCAGAGGTCAGAGGGCAACTCTCTGGAGCCTCCCTTCTTCCGTCATGTGAGCCCGGAGCGTGGAAATGATGTTGTCAGGGTAACTGGCAAGCAACTTTAACAGCTGAGCCATCACTTTGGCACTTACAATTTTAAGCTTTACCTAATCTTTGAACCTGCTTGTAAATTACGTCCTTTGAAAAAAATGTAACTTGAAAAGCCATAAAATTGGACTGGGGATACAGCTCAGTTGATAGAGGGCTTGCCTAGCATGCAGTCTGGGTTCAATCCCACCCACTGTCTAACCAGGTATGGCAGTGCTTATCTGTAATTCCAGTACCTAGGAGGCGAGGGCAGGAGAATGAGGAATTTAACGTTATCTGTGGTTACATGGCAGTTTTAAGGCCAATCTGAGAAACATAAGCTGGTGTGTCCCAATAAAGGCCACAAGGCACATGTATAGCCATGCTTGAGATACTTAAGCCCCTTCCCCATCTCTTTTTCTGCCTATCCTTCAGATTTAAGTAGATACTTTCTTAATTTTTTTATCTCTTTTTAATAAATGCAACTTTGCTTCACGCTGATTCATTCTGAAAATCTCTACGGTAAAAAAACCCAAAAAACAAAAAAACCAAACCACCCAACAAACAAAAACAAAATAAAACCCAACCAAAACTGTGGGCATTTCTACACTCTGCCCAGCAGTTACCTAGCAACAGCCAGGTAGGCCTGGCTTTCTATAAAAGGGACTGTTTGGCCTCCCTTCACTCCCTCTGATTCTCTGACTCTCTTTTCTCTCTTACCACTGTCTCCTTCTCTCTCCCCTCCCCCTCTCTCCACGTGTTCATGGCTGTGGGTCTCTCCTCCTCCTCCTCCTCCTTCCCCCCCCCTCTCTCTTTCTCTGTCTCCTCTCTTTCTCTGCCTCTACTCCCTTCTCAACTTTCATGCCCCCCAAATAATCTCTATTCTATATTAGACCCAGGGGCCCACCGTTGTACCTCACTCTACAAAACATATTCTAGTCTTTATAAAACACATAAAAAACAACCCAGTTTCACTGCTGCTGGGAGTGAGTGATCAGACAACGTCTCAAACCCTACCATTGCAGTTGGAGAAAAGGAGACTTGGGCAGGATAGTATGGGGAAGGAGGGCAGAATCTCCCGTCATCTAGCCAAAAGAAAAGGAGAAATTTGAGGTGTGTAAATTGAGAACTAATTTTATGCCCCAGACTTCCTTAAGATTGTAGGAAGATAATTTTAGAAAGGAGGGCCCAAGATGCCATTTAAAAGAAAACTCTGGGAAATCCCTGTAGATAAAGTCCTGGAAACTGCTGTGCTCCGTGTGCTCTGGCTTTGTTTGCTCAAATCCCAGATCAAAGGACTGCAGAGGGAAGCCTCGGGGAAGCCACAAATGCCAGCAAGTCGTGGTGGGGTAACAACCTCTACATTCCAATCCCAGCCTGTGGCAAGAACCTTTTCTGTAGAAATAAAGGAGGTGCCGGCCACATGCTTTATGTGGCACAGTATCACAGAGGCTGAGTGGGCCAGTGGGCCACACATTGTGATTTTGGGGACCAATACAAGAGAGAGAGAGGGTCATGGGATGACCAGCCAGCCACCTCCTGCTGACACAGATACAGCATGCAAGCTCCTATTGTGAGAGCTGCCATCTTGTTAACAAGGACAGTGTTCCCTCACTCCAGACCGACCAGTTTAGACGTTAGAACTTACAGTGCTCATTTCCTCTTTACATTAAGAAATAGAAACTACAGAAAGGCTTTGACACCATCTTAAAAAATTATAAACAAATTATGTCTTAAAATTACGTATAGGTGCGTGTGGTTGTCTCACAGGTTCATAGGGAGTGGCATTACTTGAAAAGATTAGGAAGCGTGGTCTTGTTGGAGGAAGTGTGCCCCTAGGGTCGGGCTTTGGGGCTTCAGAAGCTCAAGCAGGCCTAGTGATTCACTGTTTCTTGCTGCTGCCTGCTGATCCAGTGTAGAACTCGCAGCTACTGCTCCAGCACCATGTCTGTCCGCATGCTATCAGGCTTCTTACTTTTTTTTTTTTCTTTTTTTTTTTTTTTTTTCAGAGCTGGGGACCGAACCCAGGGCCTTGCGCTTGCTAGGCAAGCGCTCTACCACTGAGCTAAATCCCCAACCCCATCATGCTTCTTACTATGACAAGAACGGACTAAAGCTCTGAACCTGTAAGGCAGCCCCAGTTAAAGGTTTTCCTTTAGAAGATTTGCCATGGTCACGGCATTTCTTCACAGCACCAAAAACCCTTAGTCAGTGTGTGTGTGTCTCTGTGTGTGTGTGTGTGTATGTGTGTATGTGTGTGTGTATATATCTGTGTGTGTGTGTATATATCTGTGTGTGTAGTGTGTATCTCTGTGTGTGTGTGTGTGCGTATGTGTGTGTATCTGTGTGTGTGTGTGTATATCTCTCTCTCTGTGTATATCTATGTATGTGTATATGTCTCTCTATGTGTGCATATGTGTGTATATATATCTGTGTGTGTGAGTGAGTGTGTGAGTGAGTGTGTGTGTGAGTGTGTGTGTATATCTGTGTGTGTGTGTATATATATATATATATATATATATATCTGTGTGTGGGTATATGTATATATCTCTGTGTGTGTGAGTGTGTGTGTACAGTGGGTGCATGTAGGTATGTGGATATGAATGTAGGTGCCCTGGAGATCAGAGGCATCAGGTCTCCTGAGGCCTGATGGTTACAGATGGTTATGAGCTGCTCTGAGGGTGCTTGGTATCTCTGGAGTAACAGCAGGTGCTTGTACTTGCTGAGCTGTCCCCCAGAACTTTAAGGTTTGACTTCTTCCTAAATGACAGCTATAGCACATCCTTCTTTGGTGCCAGACATGCCAGATATGGTTAACACGTTCTATATGTAATCATTCATTCCATCCTTTAAAAATGTATTCTTTATTTTATTTTTACTTTTGAGGCAGTTTCTCTGTGTAGCTTGGCTATCCTGGAACTCACTGCACAGTTGGACTCAGAGACCAGCCTGCCTCTGACTCCTGAGGCCTGCGCCAACACCACCTGATCCTCAGGATAACAGCACACCCTGGAGTTTACAGCTCAGCCACTCTCTGTGCTGCAACTCACAGGCCAGCGGTGTGTGGTGACTGGTTAGGTTCCTTTGGAAGCCTCCTGCAAGGTAGAAGGTGGGAGGAAGGTAACCAAAATGTACAAATAGCACTAACTGAAAAAGATAGAAGGTGCCGAAATTTAAGAATAAGCACTGGGGATTGGGCTCTGGTTGTTGTTGTTGTTGTTGTTGTTGTTGTTGTTGTTGTTGTTGGTTTGGTTTGGTTTGGTTTGGTTTTTTTTTTTGAGACAGTCTCACTATGCAGCTGCCCTAAAACTATATAGACCAGGATCACAGAGATCCACCAGAGTGCTGGAATTAAAATTGTGCAGTGATAGCAGAGGAGCTCTTCCAGGCCTGGAAAGTGAAGTTCGCTAGAGTTCAGAACTTTCCAATGTGTTGGCAGCAGGAGGAGACAAGGCCCGCCCTCACATATGCCTCCATCACGCGTCCTCTCCTCCCGAGCACTCTCGGGCTCTGTCCTCCTCAGCAGCACCCTTTCTTTCTGCTGAAGGTGCCTTAGACCTTTCCCAAGTCCCTTGATGTGTCCCCCTCCCCACTCTACCACCCCCAGCTTCCAAAGCCTGAGAAACAGAAGTTTGACTTGCCATTGTGAGCCAGTACTGGTCAGCTTGCGGCTGGCGCTTCTGTTCTTGGGTCTGGTGTCCACGCCCTTCATCCAACAGGTTGGGACCACCATGAAGTTTGAAATCACAAGGAATAAAGCAGGGTCATCAGGGATGAAGAGGCACAGACTGATACATCTTCGGAGACACTCCCTCAGCCTCGCACCGCCTGGTAATGTGCATATGAACTAGACGTGTCCTGTCCAAGCAAGCGTGACCTCTGTTTCCCTGCCAATCCCATGTCCTTGTCTTCTGAGAAAGACCTCTTGCCATCCCCTTCTCCTCCCACAGTTCTAACTATCAGGAGTGGAAACAGAATCTCCAGCCACTAATTTGGATATTTCTGGAAGAAAAAAAAGGACGCGGGCCGGTGTTAGCATTTTGTCTAAGCTCCGCCCCACAGTTACCTGGCAACAGCCAGGTGTGCCTGACTATTAAAGCGGCTGCTTGCCCCCTCCGCCCTCTCTTGCTCTTGCTCTTCCCTTCTTGTTCCCACTCTATCTCCATTCCCTTCCCCCTCTCTCTGCACGTGCTCATGGCCGGTCTCTACTTCTCTTTTATTCCCCCTAAACCCCACCTCTATTACCCTCTCAGCCCCCCTCCCATGCCCTGAATAAACTCCGTTGTCGTCTTTGTGTGGCTGGCCCCTCAGGGGGAAGGGATGCCTCAGCATGACCCCGCCTAGGCATCCCCTTTCCCCATACCTCACCACACTTCCACCAAAACATATTTCTTTCTCTTTCTCTTTTTATAAACACATCAACGGGGCTATAGATCAACAATAGAGCTCTCGGCAACCAGGTGCAAGGCCCTGCATTCAGCATCCTTAGCAGCAAGGCGTTCAAGTCTCCCAATTCCAATGAGCCTTCGTCAACACATTCACGTGTATCATCAGTCCACCACCGAACAACAATTGCAAAACAAAACAGCAGCAAAGACAAAAACCCCCAACTAGGTTGCACAGCTGAACTGGTTTTCTATAAGCTCAGAGTCCCGCACGGTGAGATTTGGATCAGGCTTCTCAATCCCTCCTCTCTCCTTCCTCCCAGATGGTGCTCTTCAGTAACTCCAGACCAATTTTACAGAGCAGTCCCGGAAGGCGTTCCACAGGCTCTGCTTCTTCCTTGCCAGATGATCTGCAGCTGTGTGCAGACATTGAGGAGAGTGATCCTCCACCGCCCCGGGGGCACGGCCACTTGGCCTGGTCAACCACAGTAAATCTATTCTGTTTGCCAATGATGTCCTTAACTCCACAAAGAGCATGCGAGGTTGCCTTGGCCTGTGGATCAGCAGAATGAGGTGTGTGTGTGTGTGTGTGTGTGTGTGTGTGTGTGTGTGTGTGAGAGAGAGAGAGAGAGAGACAGAGAGACAGAGACAGAGAGAGACAGAGAGACAGAGACAGAGAGAGACAGAGATAGAAAGATAGAGACACAGAGAGAGACTTCTGGGAAAGTCTTTTCCTGGATGAAAACTGATCTGTGAGGAGAAACTCCCCTGCTTTCCGTTTGGGATCAGGACACCGTTCAACCTCTGAAGGGAACAAGCTTGTCCTTTGAGAGTTACAGGAAAGCATATTTTGTATCAAGTTAAAACAGATGACTTTTACCCATAAGCATTTCAAAAAAAGATGAGGGCCCTCTGTCAAGGATTCCGGCCCCCGACTGGGAACTGAACACAAAAAGGAGGAGAAAGTCATGTTCTGCTATGAGCTGATGGAATTGTGGAATGGCTCTTCTCAAGATTTGGCCTCCTGTTCGGATAAACTGGCCTAGAACAAGTAAATGAAGCTAACTTCGCTTCCTTTTTCCTTACTAACCATTAAGATAACTGGAGGCAGGGTTCACAAGAGTGGTTTTAGTGTAGCTGTCCTGCCCTCTGCTGGATTGAGAACGTTACTTAAGTGGATTTCTGGAAAGGACAACTATCCGGAAAGGGGACATGAGTGGGAAACAGGATTTCCAGGCTGTCTCATCTGTCTTAAATCAATAATGTTGAGGAGGCTCTAAATTAGGTGTCCAGGTTAGCCTCAAGATGGAGTCATCTTGCCTCAACTTTTCAAGTGCTGGATTAATAAGTCAGCCATTTCCTTCCTGCTTGTTTAAGTGCCCGCCACCCTGCCCCCAGCTCTCTCTGTCTCTGTCTGTCTGTGTCTGTCTCTCTCTGTCTGTCTCTGTCTCTGTCTCTGTCTCTGTCTCTGTCTCTGTCTCTGGTTCTGTCTGGCCTGATTGGTGAGGATGCATAGACTTTAGGTATAGCTGATGGTAAGAAGATAACAAGCTCTGACTTGTAACAGTTTGGTTCTGCAGAGACTTTCCCAAATAGCAAACCCTGCAGGCAGAACACAGTTCCTGCCGCGCACTGCCCCCACCACCCTGCCCTGCCCTGCCCACTCTTCCTCCTTTACTTCACTTTTGTTTATAGTGCTTTTCATTTCACCTCTGAATTTAGATTCAGTAAGAGTTGGAGTTTCCCATAAATTTTTGGATAACTTACACAACTTTTAGTTCCATAATTTTTCTTCTTGAAAAAAGAATTTGAAGACATAGAGGAGTGCTGGGAATTGAACTCAGGGTCTCATACATGCTAAACACTAACTCTGTAACTGAAGTATAACCCCAATATTTTCTTTATTATATATTTTTTCTTTTTTTTAAGTAATAGAAAACAGTTATTAAGAATAAAAAGGGCACTCCCAAATGTGGAAGTGGTCCAGTGAGCTGGGGAGAGAAGCAAGCACTCAAAAGCCTCTTGAATAAGAAAATAAAACATCCCCAGGTAATGCTGTCACACCCCTTTAACCCCAGCACTCAGGAGGTAGAGGCTGGCAGAGAAGTCTCTGAGTTCTTGGTCAGTCTGGTCTACAGAGTTCCAGGACAGTCAGGGCTACACAGAGGAACCCTGCCTAGAAAAGAATTAAAGTTAAAATTAATAATAATAATAATGATGACTTATTTTTATCATTTTTAGTTGTGAGTAGGTACATGTTGGGAGTGTGTGCATACTAGAATGAAGGTGTCAGCAGAGTTCAGAAGACCTCAGATCTCCTGAAGCTGACATTACCAGCTTAGTCGGTAGAGCTAGAGACACTTAATCTCAGGGCTGTGGGTTCCAGCCCCACATTGGGCACCAACTGTAGGCCTGTGTCTGCTCTGCCATGGGGAATGGCCACTTGGGGAGGTGGAATGAGGGGAATTTGACTGCATGTACCCCACACTGCCACCACCGAGACACTGCTCTGGGTGGGAAAGTGCAGTCTGAGATGTGGGAAAGCTGGAGCTAGTTTGGGGGTCCCCAAGACTGCAACGAGGCTGGGCAATGGAGTTCTCAGACTCTTGGACACTCAAGCAGCATTGGAAATCACAGGAAGAACAGAAAATGGAGTCGAGGGCCCAAGGGCTGGGGACAGCATCTAGCCTGGGGCCAGGGGAAAGAGCAGCTCTGGCTTGCTCCAACGGAGTGATTGTCCTTAGCTTGGTGGTGGTTGTGGTTGGGAGCATAGTGAGGCCTTCTATGGGAGATTAGGCTATGGCTCTGTAGGCGAAGGCCTCTTCATGGCTCCCCATGGCAGATCTTGATGAGAAGATCGGTCCATGGTTCTAAACAGTTTGTTGTCATGGCAGAAAATGGATGCATACAACCGTACCCCACTTCTCAGGTGGGCCTGAGATTAAATACCTTTTGCAGGGAGGCAAGCCTGGGAAGGGAAGCTTATTGGATAAGCCCTCTGGGCCTCTGGGTAGCTCATTAGCATGGAGAACTCGAGCCTACGTGACCTGACCATAGGACACATTCCTTTTATGTGAGAAGCATGGCACGTGTTCCAAGTCAGGAGTCTGGCAGGGAGCTGGGAGTCACCGAAGCCTCAGGTGTGTGCCCACCAAGTCTCCAGGTCTTGACCTGCTCTACCTTACCAAACTTCTTGGCATGGTTTTACACCCCACAGTTGCAGAGGTTTGCAAGCTGTCCAACAGGGCTGAGTGTTAAAGGCCGGCTTCCACACCACAGTGTTAATCAGAGGAAGGCAGCAAGTGTGGACTGGATTGGAGTCGGTGCTAATAGCAGCCAATGGGGGCCAGCACTAGGAGGGTTGATGAGGTTGGTTCACATAGCAACTGACTGGGGCTGCTGCCAACAAAGAAACTGGTGGTGGTGGTGGGGAACACACACACACACACACACACACACACACACACACACACACACACACACGTGGATGAAGCAAAGCAGGTTTCAACAACATAATTTTCTATGTAAGAAGAAAATCGGGGGGCTGGAGAGATGACTCAGCGGTTAAGAGCACTGACTGCTCTTCCAGAGGTCCTGAGTTCAATTCCCAGCAACCACATGGTGGCTCACAGCCATCTGTAAAGAGATCTGATGCCCTCTTCTGGTGCATCTGAAGACAGCTACAGTGTACATATAATAAATGAATAAATCTTAAAAGAGAAGAAGAAGAAGAAGAAGAAGAAGAAGAAGAAGAAGAAGAAGAAGAAGAAGAAGAAGAAGAAGAAGAAGAAGAAGAAGAAGAAGAAAATCACCTCATAGCTACAAGTTACACATTTAAAAAAAAAAAAAAAAAACAGGGCTGGAGAGATGGCTCAGTGGTTAAGTGTAGGGAGCTGTTTTGGATTTGGGCCTGGCCGCTTTGTGACTGTATGGCCACAGTTAAGATGACTGCCATAAAGTCTTGAGATTGTTGGACAAAAGCCCCTCCCCTGAATTTACGGCACAAGAAGATAACAATCACAGAATGCTTTCAGCAGGAACAAGACCCTTCTGGGTCTCTGGCAGGGTTTGACCCCTGCTGAGCCCTGCTGATGCATGTGGAAGCCTTTTGTTCCTAACAAAGGAGCAGTCCGGCCTGGTACCGCCACACCTGGGTGTCGGTCAGTTCGTTCCTGCCTTTTGTCTTCTCGGTCTCTGTCTTTAAGATTTAGGCTGGTCTTCCTGGATTTTCTCTAGTTTATTCAGGTCACGTAGTTGGTCTTTTGTTACTGAAGTCTTGAGCCAGGGTTTCCCACTGTGCTTCCCAGATATTTTCTACCTGGTGTACTTGGGGTATATAGTTTGGTGAATAAAGTTACAGGAGGCCCTTCCTCTTCTGGCTTGACACGAATAACCTGTGTGTGTGTGTGTGTGTGTGTGTGTGTGTGTGTGTGTGTGTGTGTGTGTGTGTGTGTGTGTGTGTGCTTCTTTAATCCCACAGGCTTTTGCCTGATTCTCGTGTCGGTGCAGGCGCCCACAGTTAAGAGCACTGACTGCTCTTCCAGAGGTCCTGAATTCAATTCCCAGCGACCACATGGTGGCTCACAACCATCTGTAATGGGATCCGATGCCCTCTTCTGGTGTGTCTGAAGACAGTAACAGTGCAATCACTCACATTAAATTAATAAATAAGTTTCTAAAAAAATGAAAAAAATAAAGAAAAAAATCACTGCAAAAACATATTCTTCAAAAGCAGATTACAAGCACCTCACAAACAGAAATTATGACAGGATTATTGACTATGTATCTCCTTTTGAAACCTATACCCCACTAAACAAATCTCATCTTTCTTTCCACAAGCTCACTGTAACCCCAAAGCAATAGCTCTCTTGTCAGAGATTAACAGAACTTTGTAGGATGTTATACAGGTGAAGGCAGGTACAGGATAGAACGAGGCCTGTCACTGGACGAGATGGAAGGATGGGCGGGAGAAAAGTTTGAGGAAAGAGGAGGAGACTGGAACGAGAGGGAGACTGGAGAGAGGAAGCTGCGGAAAACATGGAGGTTGTTGTCAAGATTCCACTCTGTGTTTTTACAGGTTGTTATGAATGTTCTTAAGGGATAGATGTGTACAGGGCTTTGTATGTTTAGGTGGGAAATAATGTCTTATCAATTGGATCCGAGGTTATTGTGTCGTGTGTTCTTTCTTGTGGCGAATTGAGTTTAGGAGGGTGTGTGACGGCAGAGACACTGGGCCGCCATGGAGTTGGGATGTGTGTTTCTGGCATGGTGAAGCCTGCCTTGGGAACTAGATGGGTAGAGAGATTGCTGCCAGGCTCAGAGAGAAGCTTTTGGCAGTGTTATATGGGATGGAGCAGAGCGGGTGAGAGGCTTTGCTGACTGAGATGAAGATATCTACCAGATATCTTAGAGCACTATGGTGCCAGACCTAGTGCGGGGTAAAAGACACCATCAATTATAATTTTACAGCAACAGAGCTTAAGCAAGCCAAGTCTATAGTAGTAAGTTTTCCCTACACTTCGCTGGTGACAGTCTGTTTTACCAAGGAACAGCCCATCTGTCTGGCATCTTACTTTTGAAGTTTTGATCAGCTAAACCGGCTGATCATCTGTTCTCTGTTGTCACATTCAGAAGTACTTACTCATTACTCATAAGCTTCCATTAAATAATGTACAGTGAGAGCCTAGACCACAAGATCAAGGAACTTGGATCCAACCTAGAGGGAATGTTTTCTTTGATCATTAACTTGTCCCAAGCCTATTTTCTTGCTACTACAATTGCGTGGCTGTAAGGCCTGAATACTCACTACACTACTGCCCTTAACACGTGCAGCTCTTGCCACTCTATGAGGAAGGAGCACATTCTAGTCTTGATTCTAACTTGAAACTTTCAACTATCCTAACTTCTTGGAACTACTTAAATAATACCAGGAATCCCATGGAATCATTAATTAATCTAAACAGTGTTACTCAAGAATGCTCATCTTCACGTTAATCTTCTGGAAACTTGCCCGACGTATCACCCAGGTTACAGGCACTGAGGGTCTCCTGGAGTCCATTCACACCAAGCCAGATGAATAAGGAGTACGGCAATGACAGGCATGGGAAGGCACACGAGGGGCAAGAAACAGTCCTGGGGTGAAGTCTCCAAGGTTGTCTTTCCAGGGTATATCCATCACAGCCAAGCGAGATGGTGGGCCGTCTCCATGAAGCTCACTTTCCCACTGCAGCTCTCCTGCATGACATCCACACACTGGGAAACAAACTCAGGACCTCTGCAAGGGTAGCACCTGCTCCTAACCACTGAACCACGTAACTTCCTCCTGTCTAATTTCAAAAGAATGATGTGCCCTGTGCATGTCAGTCAAAGATTCTACCACTCTGTTATGATGCCAGCCCAAGGTAGTAGTGTATTGTTTTGAAACATCTTACATATCCCAGAGCTCTGTTTTCTTTTTAGGTTTTAGGTTTTTTCTTATGGTTTATGTGTATGTGTTTGCCTGCGTGCATGTGTGCCACGTGCAGGCCTGGCACCTGTGGAAGTGTGAAGAGGCCATTGGATCCCTGAAAACGGAGTTACATATATAGTTTTGAGATTTTTTGCAGGTGCTGGGAATGGAACCCAGGTTAGCCACTGAGTCTTCTCTCCATTTTCCAGGCAATGAACTCTTAATCCTACTCCCTTTTCCTCCCAAGTACAGGAATACAAATATGTGTCACCACATCTGACCTAAGTTTTCTTTTCTTTTTTTTTTTTTTTTTTATTAACTTGAGTATTTCTTATATACATTTCGAGTGTTATTCCCTTTCCCGGTTTCCGGGCAAACGTCCCCCTAATCCCTCCCCCTCCCCTTCTTTATGGGTGTTCCCCTCCCAACCCTCCCCCCATTGCCACCCTCCCCCCCCATAGTCTAGTTCACTGGGGGTTCACTCTTTTTTTTTTTTTTTTTCCGGAGTTGGGGACCGAACCCAGGGCCTTGCGCTTCCAAGGCAAGCGCTCTACCACTGAGCTAAATCCCCAACCCCCGGGGGTTCAGTCTTAGCAGGACCCAGGGCTTCCCCTTCCACTGGTGCTCTTACTAGGATATTCATTGCTACCTATGAGGTCAGAGTCCAGGGTCAGTCCATGTATAGTCTTTAGGTAGTGGCTTAGTCCCTGGAAGCTCTGGTTGCTTGGCAATGTTGTACATATGGGGTCTCGAGCCCCTTCAAGCTCTTCCAGTTCTTTCTCTGATTCCTTCAATGGGGGTCCTATTCTCAGTTCAGTGGTTTTCTGCTGGCATTCGTCTCTGTATTTGCTGTATTCTGGCTGTGTCTCTCAGGAGCGATCTACATCCGGCTCCTGTCGGCCTGCACTTCTTTGCTTCATCCATCTTGTCTAATTGGATGGCTGTATATGTATGGGCCACATGTGGGGCAGGCTCTGAATGGGTGTTCCTTCTGTGTCTGTTTTAATCTTTGCCTCTCTATTCCCTGCCAAGGGTATTCTTGTTCCCCTTTTAAAGAAGGAGTGAAGCATTCATATTTTGATCATCCGTCTTGAGTTTCTTTTGTTCTAGGCATCTAGGGTAATTCAAGCATTTGGGCTAATAGGCACTTATCAATGAGTGCATACCATGTGTGTTTTTCTGTGATTGGGTTACCTCACTCAGGATGATATTTTCCAGTTCCAACCATTTGCCTACGAATTTCATAAAGTCATTGTTTTTGATAGCTGAGTAATATTCCATTGTGTAGATGTACCACATTTTCTGTATCCATTCCTCTGTTGAAGGGCATCTGGGTTCTTTCCAGCTTCTGGCTATTATAAATAAGGCTGCGATGAACATAGTGGAGCACGTGTCTTTTTTATATGTTGGGGCATCTTTTGGGTATATGCCCAAGAGAGGTATAGCTGGATCCTCAGGCAGTTCAATGTCCAATTTTCTGAGGAACCTCCAGACTGATTTCCAGAATGGTTGTACCAGTCTGCAATCCCACCAACAATGGAGGAGTGTTCCTCTTTCTCCGCATCCTCGCCAGCATCTGCTGTCACCTGAGTTTTTGATCTTAGCCATTCTCACTGGTGTGAGGTGAAATCTCAGGGTTGTTTTGATTTGCATTTCCCTTATGACTAAAGATGTTGAACATTTCTTTAGGTGTTTCTCAGCCATTCGGCATTCCTCAGCTGTGAATTCTTTGTTTAGCTCTGAACCCCATTTTTTAATAGGGTTATTTTAAGACAGGGTTTTCCTGGGTATCCCTGATGATACTAGAACTCACTCTGTAGACCAGGCTGGCCTTGCACCTAGAGCTCCGCCTGCCTCTGCCTCCCAAGTGCTAGGATTAAAAAGGTATGCCACCACTGCCTGACCTAAGATTGTATTTTTCCATGATCATGGTAAAACATTTTAATGATGCCAAAAAAAAAGACAAGGAGAACAAATATTAGTTAAGATCCCATCATCCTTGGGAGATGGCTGGAGAGATGGCTCAGTGGTTATAAGCACTGACTGCTCTTCCAGAGAACTGGGGTTCCCAGCACCCACATGACAGTTTACAACTGTCTGTAACTCCAAGATTCAGCATCCTCACACAGACATACATGCAGGCAAAACACTGATGCACATAAAGTAAAATAAAAGCTGGAGAGATGGCTCAGCAGTTAAAAGCAGTGACTGCTCTTCCAGAGGTCCTGAGTTCAATTCCCAGCAACCACATGGTGGCTCACAACCATCTGTCATGGAATGCGATGCCCTCTTCTGGTGTGTCTGAAGATAGCAACAGTGTGGTCATATATGTAAAATCAATTAATTAAAAAAATTAATTAATTAAAAAAGTCTCATCATCCTGGGGGCTGGAGAGATGGCTCAGTGGTTAAGAGGTTTCCAGAGGACCCAGGTTTGATTTTCAGCACTCACATGGTGGCTCACCACCATCTGCAACTACAGTTGTTTGTGTGAGTCTGAAGCCTTCCTCTGGCTTCCACATGGGGCGCATAAACAAACATGCAGGCAAAACAGCCAGCCACATAAAAATAAAAGTTCTTAACTTTTAAAAGTCCCATCATTGACATGACATTATTGGGTGACTATCATTCCAAATAGCTCCTAAGGAGACAAACAAATAGAAATTAGATGGATAGGTAGCCGTGGCCAATAAAAAAAAAAACACACACAAGCAACCCTCCTGTGATAGCTAATCTTTTTTTAATAAAACTGGGTATTTTACTTATTTTTTTTCTTTTTTTCGGAGCTGGGGACCGAACCCAGGGCCTTGCGCTTGCTAGGCAAGCGCTCTACCACTGAGCTAAATCCCCAGCCCCTTACTTATTTATTTTTAAAGATTTATTCATTTATTATTTATAAGTATACTGTAGCTGTCTTCAGATACACCAGAAGAGGGCACTGGATCCCATTACAGATGGTTGTGAGCCACCATGTGGTTGCTGGGATTTGAACTCAGGACCTCTGGAAGAGCAGTCAGTGCTCTTAACCACTGAGCCATCTCTCCAGCCCTGGGTGTTTTATTTATTTACATTTCAAATGTTATCCTCTTTCCCAGTTTCTCCTCTGCAAAACCCCTATCCCATTCCCCCTAAGCCTGCCTCTATGAGTGTGTCCCCCACCCGACACACACTCACACTCCTGCCGAGCATTCCCCTATACTAGGGCATCAAGCCTTCACAGGACCAAGGGCCTCCCCTCCCAGCGATAGCTAATCCTGATTGTTAACTTGAGGGGATCTGGATGTCTTAACAGACACATTGGGCTGGAGGACATTTCCAGAGAGGCTTGGCTGAGGGGCAGTGAGACCCTCCCTGAGAGTGCAGTACTTACATTGGAAGGTCTGCATACAGAGGCCTGAAGGAAAGTATCGCTGCCCACTTTGACTTCCTGCGAGTGAGGCTGATGCTGCTACCACCACCCTCCTCTGCCCTGGTTGCTCTGGAAAGGCAGTTCCAGCCATTGGTGAACACATCTCTCACTGGTGCCAGAGTGCTTATTCCAGAGAGATATCTGCAATGTTTCTGGAGACCCCTCAGGGAGAGACCCTTCACCATGACCCCCAGTGGGGTTCAGGGTCCCCTTCCAGTAGTCAAGGGGTCTCATAAATCTATCTGCGTCTGCATCCTGAGTGCTGGGATTAAAGGCATGTGCCACCACCTCTGGCCAGACTAGGAATTTAAAATGAGAATTTGTAAGTTCTGATTGGCTGTGAATGAGTGTGTAAATGCTCATCATGGTTGCACAGCCCTGTGGCTATGCTATCTGACTGTGTTCCAACCCACCAGCCTGGCTCCATATTTAGCTTAAAAGCCATTTTATAGTAAAGACAAGATAGGCTCATTCTTGTTTATGATTAAACCTCTGTTTCTCAAGTATTGGGCTATGCCCACCTGTAACCTTACCTACAAATGGTTGTGCACTGCCTGTTCTAGGAATGGCAATCATGTCTTTGTTGCAAAAAGGCTATTGTGACCTCTTGTTATGACTAACTTATGACCACCTTGCAACCATGTCTTTGTTTCGGTTGTTATGACCAACTTCACGCGCATCTGTTCTGCTTTGGCAACCCCAACCTAACCCTCTACTTCTGGAGTATTTTCCCCATGTCCAATGTTGACTTCTTGAACCCCATCTTAGCGGGAGGCAGCAGCCCGTGTACACTAATAATAAAGACAACTTGCTTTATTAATTTGGCCATATGATCTGGGTTGGAAGTCTTTTTCTTCCTATCTTTGGGATTAATGGTTCTGCTGAAGTTGTTTCTCCTGAGTCAGCACTCACCTCTGGTAACAGGAGGTGACCAAGCACAATGTCTTGGTGGTGTACTTGGGGCCCTAAAGTCAAACCTCTTAAATTGCTGGAGGCGGGGTTGGGCATTTAGCTCAGTGGTAGAGCGCTTGCCTAGCAAGCGCAAGGCCCTGGGTTCGGTCCCCAGCTCCGAAAAAAAAAAGAAAAAAAAATTGCTGGAGGCGCTGGTCAGGTGGGCACGTGCTTGAGGGAGACGTTGTCCTCTGCCCTGCCCTACACACACCAGGTCAGGCACATTGCTGAGAGCTTGCCCTGGCCTGTAATGGGCTAACGTGGGTCGGAGCCTTGTTCACAGGGCAGAAGACTGATGATCTCTGATCTTTAAACTCTAACTATGCTGAATGCTGAAGCTGCTGGCTTCTAAGAAAAGGTAAAACTTCCTTGCTTATGCTGAGGTTAAAAACTGCTGTCTTGGGCCATTAACAACTGTATCCTAACAGTGGAAGAAATTAGTAAAGCAGTCCCTTTGTTGGTTTCTTGGAAGAAATTCCAACCCCCTGTCTCGAAGGTTGGGAGTTTATTTAACTCTTTATTAGCTAGAGAAAGTAACTCACAGGAAGAAAATGGACAACTTGAAAATAGATTCTAATCTATTTATTAATTAATTTATTCTAATTAATTTATTTCTAAGAGAAAAGAAAAAAGAGGGAAACCTATTAAACTATCTAAATCTCTCTGCTCTTAGTTCTCTAAGTTCCTGGTTGTAAGTTCTTAGTTTCTAGTTCTTATATATTTTCTCAGAATTCATGATCATGTAGTATCTAATTCAAAAGTTCGCCACGAGTTTAAACATAAATTCAAATCATAAATTGAATAAGAAGTTTATAGCAGAGATGTTTACTTGTGTTTCTATTAAGAGTAGTTATCTAACTAGACATTTTCTGACAATAGCTCCACAGGTTCATTGAAAGTTAAAAACCGGGCTGGAGAGATGGCTCAGCGGTTAAGAGCACCCGACTGCTCTTCCAGAGGTCATGAGTTCAATTCCCAGCAACCACATGGTGGTTCACAACCATCTGTAAAGAGATCCGATGCCCTCTTCTGGTGTATCTGAAGACAGCTACAGTGTACTTATATATAATAAATAAATAAATCTTAAAAAAAAAAAAAAAGAAAGAGAGTTAAAAACCATAATTCTTGTGACTAAGTTAGCATTGAAGCTTTGTATAGATAAACCCATTCAATATTTTATTTCCTGTCCTTATACCTATAATAAATCATTCTTTACCTTTTATTACCATTAGTTAGCTGTTTTACAGCTCTAAAGCATGTATTCTAAGTTGTAAATGCCTGTTTTCTATCTCAGAAACAATTAACTCTTGACACATGAAGCCTGGCAGTTTTCATACCAGAGAGGGCTTTAATAGCAGTCCTATTGTAAAGGCTTAGTAATACCAGTGTAATTTTAGAAATTCTTATAGGATCATCATTGAGAATTAAGAAGCCATCAATTTGTCTATATAGCACCACTACAAGATCATCTTCATTGATCGGCAGAAATCTGCCCAGTAGGGTGGGCTAATGCCCAGAGATTATAATATTAATTTTATAAGGACAGAAAGAGCATGTCAGCTGCAGGAATCAGTTCCTGAGAGTTGTCCTTTGGGCTTTGCTTCTCAAAGGCTTGTTCATCGTAGTTCCACTGCGAAGCGCCTCTGGAAGATCGCCTGCTTGCCTTTTAGTCTCTCCTACATGGCTCCTGGCAGCACATATAAACGCCCCCCGCCCAGCTCTGTTTCTCATCGTGAGGTCAGCAAAGTCCTGACACGAGAAGTGAAGAGTCCTGTAAAGACTGTTAATCTGAAGACGCCATGATGCATCACATCAGCTTCCACAGAAGATGAAATTTTGCCCATGATGCTTGTCGATCCCCACAGGCTCCAATTGCTAGTGCTAGACAGCACCAGGACAGGTGCAAGACTCTGTCCCTTTAAATGCATTTGCTCTTCTCAATGCTCATCCACCTCCTCCTGCTAGCCAGCTCTGCCAGACTATGGTCAGCTGCCTTTCAGGGAGGGGTCCACCAATGTATTTCAACGAAATGCCAGGCCTTCTCCTCTTCCAAGCAGATGGCAGCTATGGCATCTGGTCATCTCCTTCAGTTCAGAGAAATTATAAAAGTTTCTCCACAAGGACAGAATCAGAGGACAAGTTACTCCCTAATTCAGATTTAGAACTACTCAGATGGGAGCTGAGCCTACAACAGGGGAAATAGCCCCTCACATCAGAGACTCAATGCAAAAATATTTAGAAGAAGTTGCTTACCTTAGGGGACAACAAAAATAATAAAAACAGAAAGCAAACTTTCCAGAGCTCCCAGAAACCATCTGGGCTCTGACTTGGACAGTGGTGCACTGCTATACACAGGATCAAGCTTGAGTGAGTTGGGGAAACCAACTGGCAGACCAGGCAGCCAAACAGGCTGCTCTCCATGAAGATACAGTGTAAAGGAATTGTATGGTCTATCTGGCCTGTATAAGGCATATACAATCCTGGCATTTCATTTATAAGCTGTAAGCCTAGATTGGGCAAGTTTTGAGCTATTCCAACTTCCATCTCAGCCACATGTCCCTTGTTACTTGCTATTTCATGTTTCCACATGCTCATGGTCTATCTCTTCTCATGGCAGCTTCCTCCTCTCCTCCTTACTCTCCCTGGTCTCTCTTGAGACGCCTAACTTGATCTTTGGGTCCTGCCTTTCTCCCTCCCTTGCCCAATCAGGCTTCAGCAGTTTGTTGACTTTGGAAGCAAGGTCTGTACAAGAGCTGGTGCACTCGAGAATCCGCTCGTCTTGGGGTACAGAATTGAATACATAGCCGTATCACACCAACCCCAACAACGCAGTCTGCGATGCTCTCCTATTATCCCCAGAACATTTACACTCCTGATGCTCCCAGAGCTGCCCTCATATAAACCAGAAGAAGGAACAGGGGCAACCAATGAAGGGGGCTACTGAGAATCAGGAGGGCTGGATGATCACCCCATAGGCAAACAACAAGTCCAGAGACTCCACCTGGAAGAGAACTTCCCTGCAAGAGTTGCTGTGAAGATATTTGGTGATCTCCAGGTTGCCAGTGCTGACTCAACAGGCTAGCTAAGCCTGTCGGCGGTGTGTCCAGAACAATCTCAAGCAGCCACCCAAGGCTCCAGGCTGACACAAAAACAGGAGTCATAGGCATTTGAGCAAATGGACTTTGCTGACACAAAGCCCACCATAGGTACTGACACTTGCTGGTTATGGCGTCCACCTTTCAGGTTGGGCAGGAAGCTTTTCTCAACTGCACAGAGAAGACCCAATGAGTTTCCCCCTCCTGACCTGCTAAATTACCCCACAGTTTGGGGTCCCATTGAGTTGGAGGGTCAGATACCAGACCCGTCCTTGTCAGCATGGTGATCCAACACGTGTCCCAGGCAGTAGGATTAACTTGGAACTTGCACACAAGGTACCACCCCCAATCTTGAGGCTGAGCTGTGGGAATGAATAGGACTTTAAAAACTGGCCCAGCAGTGCCAAGAAGCAGACCTCTCTGTTTCTTGTGCCATTTGTGCTGTTTAGAGTTGCATGCTCTCATTTTGAGATCATGCCTCTAGCAGTTCTTGAACAACGTGGCTGACCAGGCATAAAAAAATTGCCTCATCCTTACCATTTCCTCAGCTCTTGAAGTTGCAGGTCTCAAACTATTGATACACTATGCCTACTGTAAGGACCTGAGCCGAGAATAGACGGTGTGAGCCAGTTTAGGCCAGCTTCTGAAACTGACCACTTCAAAATGGCTTCAAAATAGGGGTGATATCTTAGCTCCTACTCTGCCTCTGGATGTCTTCCCCAACACCATTGTCTTAGTTACTGTTCTCTTGTTTTGAATAACACGGTGACCAAAACAACTTATAGAAGGAAGCGTTTAAGCAGGGGCTTGCTTCTGTTTTCAGAGGGTTAGTCCATGACCATCACTGTGGGGAGTATGCTGGTAGCAGCAGGCAGGCAGGCAGGCAGGCAGGCAGGCAGGCAGGCAGGCAGGCAGGCAGGCAGGCAGGCAGGCAGGCAGGCAGGCAGGCAGGCATGGCATTGGAGCAGTAGCTGAGAGCTTGACGTCCAGATTCACAGGCTGAGAGAGAGAGAAAGCCTGGGTGGGCCTGCTGTGGCCTTTTGAAACCTCAAAGCCCAACCCCAGGGGCATACCTCCTCCAACAAGGCTATAACTCCTAGACAGTCTATCAACTGGGAACCAAACATGAGCCTGTGGGGGGGCATTCTCATTCAAACCACCACACCCGAGAATCCACATTTGGACTAGTCCCCACTTTGTCTCTCTGACTCTGTCACATAAATTAGTGTGGAGTGCCACCTTGTTCCAGGGCAACTCCGATTCCTAGATACCCATCAGTATAACTAGCTGCCCTCCAGAGGTACTTTTGCCTTATCTTCTTCAGGTGCTGCTATTTGGGAAAAGGTCAGTCTTGGGTCATGCCTCAGATCTCATCATGTTGAAATAGCACTGCACAGGCTAGCAAAGCAGATCGTGATTCCTTTCGGAGGGCTCCCAGCTGGTGAGAGCTTTTGGAAGAGAGGCCAGAGGACAAAGGATGGTTATGGAGGAAAATGTGAGGAATAATATGTTGGGCCCTACCTTGGTGTTTCCCTCCCCCCTCGATGAGCCTTTTAGCCTGCTATAGCAAGAAATTGTTTACACCCTCGGCAGCTGCTCTTAGCCCCTGATTTGGGGCTGGGATTTTCCATGGCACCCTTCCTCCCCACTGAGCCTTCCTGCTTGTTGTTGTTAAGAAGTTGTTTATGCCCCTGCTTGGGCCGGAACGTTCACCACATAGACTTTTCCTGTTTTCCTGGTTGGGGATTTTCACCTGCCTTGTTTTCCTTGGCTTTTGCCTGGGGTATATAAGGAGATCTCAGTAAAGCCTTGGTGGCACTCGCTGAAAACTGATGACCTGTGTATGTGTTTTCTTTCAATCCCGCAGACCTACGCCGGATACTCACACACTGGCGGTGCAGGCGCCGACAATAATATGGAAACTGACACCATAGAGAGGATGACTCATTCTTTAGGTTATTACCCTGCACATGCTGTGTTCAAGGCAAGTTACCTATACTGGAGTTATACGCTGGAATGGCTAACCAAAACCTGGCTAACAACACAAAGGTAACCGAGCCACCTGTTCAGGCCATAGAAAGAACCAATATGTGGGAAATAAAAAGGGCTGTATCAGACCACATCAAAATAATAGCAGTGGTGCATGCCTTTCATCCCAGTACTTGGGAATCCCAGCACTTGGGAATCAGACAGAACTCTGTGAGTTTGAGGTCAGCCTGGTCTACAGAATGAGTTCCAGGACAACCAGGGCTATACACTGAAACCCTCTCTTGAAAAGCAAAAGCAAAAAGCAAAAAGAAAAACAAACAAAACAAAACAAAACAAAACAGACAGACAGACGGGAAGGAAGGAAGGAAGGAAGGAAGGAAGGAAGAAAGAAAGAAAGAAAGAAAGAAAGAAAGAAAGAGAAAGGAAGAAAGAAGGGGGCTTCTTCCACAGAGATCATGAGTTCAAATCCCAGCAATCACATGGTGGCTCACAACCATCTGTAATGAGATCTGATGCCCTCTTCTGGTGTGTCTGAAGACAGCAACAGTGTACTTATATATAATAAAGTGAGAAGGAGAAGGAGAAGGAGAAGGAGAAGGAATAGCCATGACAGGGTCCATGACCTCGAGTGCTACTGCAATAGGTATCCAACGAGTTCAAGATAGGCAGCTCTCTACTATACTGGTCAGTCCAAAAATAGCACAAGAGAATGCCAAAGACTTATTTAAAAGGATCAAGGCTAGAGGGACAAAGGAGAGCCAATGGAGTACAATTTGGACAACATGGGAACCCTGGCTGTCTCTGTTAATGGGGCCTCTTATAATGATACTGTTAGAAGACTTATATTCCGGCTTTGCATCTTGAACACCCTGTCCAGGTTCATCAAAACTAGAGCGAGAGCAATACACCTACTCATGATATTCCAGGAGTACCACCCCGTTTCTTCAAGACAGATTCTTAAGAAGAGGGACATGAAGTAGAATAAGGTAGAAAGGCTAACAACAGGTTGTTGTCCTTAGCAACCTGATCACAGAAGCTTACACCAGTCGACTGCGACCCTTTTAAGACCACCTTGTGGTTTTAGAGTATAAAATAAAAGTGCAGCCAGCTCTGCATTCTTGAGGACCTATCCTGCGTTTGGTAAAGTTTCCAGAGACTCCTACAAGGCTACCACAGAGATTTTCTCTTCTAAAAGATCCTCCTAAGGTTAAAGTGATTGAAAAATTAAGAGAATATGATTATTTGTTTGGAATTACTTCTTTTCTGTAGTAAGTAGTAAGGATTGACCCCAGGACCTTGCACACGCTATGCAAGTTCTACCACCTGCTTATATCCCTGTTCCTCTTTCCATCTTTTATTTTTAGACAGGTATTCACTAAGTTGCCCTAGGATTCCTTGTAGCCTGAGAAGGCTTTGAGTTTGCGATCTTTCAACCTCACTTCCTGAGTACCTGGGCTTGGAGGCCTGCACCATCCAGCCTGCCTGTGGGAACTACTTCTCCTAGGGATTATTTCTGCAGTGTGTTCTCAGTAGCATTTGGCTCAAGGACCTTCGAGTATTTTGTAATACTCCCTTCAATATTCTTCCTCATGGTGGAGAGAATCAACTCACTCCAGGATAGCCATGGAGACAGAGAATCCCAATTTCAGAAAACAAAACAAAAAGAAAACAAAGAAAGGAAGGAAGAAAGGGAGGAAGGAAGGAAGGAAGGAAAAAAGTAAGTCCTATGTTGTCTCACAATGGGAATATTTCAGAAGTCATTATACTTATTATTGATATAGGGTTTCTCAGTGTAGCTCTGTCTGTCTTGAAACTCACTTTGTGGACCAGGCTGGCCTTGAACTCAAAGAACTTCCTGCCTCTGTCTCCTCAGTGCTGGAATTAAAGGGGTGTGCCACCCCTGCCTGGCTGAGAGTGTGTTCTTTAGAGTTGATAGGAAATAGGTGATTGGAAAACTGAAAGAGAGCTGGGTAGGGCAGTACACCCCTTTAATCCAAGGTCAAGTTCAGTGTTACAGTAGCATGTGCCATTTTCTCTACTTAGCTTTACTCTTTTTAAAATTTCTCCAAAGCATGATGATGCACACTGTTAATCCCAGCATTCAGGAAACAGGTAGGCAGCAAGGCCAGCCTGGCCTACAGAACAAGTTCCAAGACAGCCAGGGCCACACAGAGGTATCCTGCATGTAAAAACAAACACAACACAACACAACAAAAATCAAGTAAAAAAGAAAATGTAAACAATATGTGAGAGGCTATATTGAAAGGTTCTGGTTTTGATGCCCAGAGCTGGGGGAAAAAATGAGACTGTAAAGAAGTTGTGGGGAAGACATGTGCAACAGACAAGAGGGCCATTAGAAACCCCTAAATTATCTCAATATGTAATTTCACAAGATTTTCCACTGGACTGTATGTGTGTGTGTGTGTGTGTGTGTGTGTGTGTGTGTGTGTATGTATGTATGTATGTATGTGCATGTATGTGTGCGAGTGTGTGTGTACTACCAAGAGAATTTTAAAATAGTTCTTATTGGAGATAGACACAGTGATGCACATCTGTAATTCTAGCCCTTGGAAAGTAGAGGCATCTTTAACTACATAATTAGTTTGAAGCCAGCTATGGTCTGCATGTTCATCCCACCTTCTCCCTAACCTTTACTTATAAAATTCATCAAAATTTATGTATTTTAAAAATGTTATTTTATATAATATATAAATAATAATGTAAATAATATAAAATTATATATAATACTATAGTGTATCATATATATACCATAGCTGTCTTCAGACACACCAGAAGAGGGCATCAGATCCCATTACAGATGGTTGTGAGCTACCATGTGGTTGCTGGGAATTGAACTCAGGACCTCTGGAAGATCAGTCATTGCTCTTAACTGCTGAGCTATTTCTCCAGCCTTTATGCACTTTTTTTACTATGTGGGAATTGAACCAGCCTGTCTGATTTGCTAGGTAAGCACTCCATTAAAGAGCTTTGTCCTTAGTTAGGTCATGCCACGCCAGTAAGGTATGATTTAAAGTCTATATTGAAAGGAGTCTCAAGTCTGCATTTGGTTACATTTCTTTTTCCGTAACCGCAGTTTTTCCAATTTAATTCTTAGCTGGAGCGGGCCACGATAGCGCACACCTTTAATCCTAGCGCTAGGGAGGCAGAGGAAGGCGGATTTCTGAGAACCGGGACAGTCAAGGCTATAGAAAGAGTCGGTGGTGTGTTTGCGAAACCCATAGGCCAGGTTCAGCCGCAGATCCCCGTACTTTCTGAGCGCTCTCTCCAGCCTCACAAGACTTCTGACAAACACGCAAGGCACCATACCTCACGCACCGCCCATCTCTGCGTAGCCTTTCTTCGCCCTTTAGACCCTAGCGGAGCGGAAGTGACGTAGCGCGGCCGCCGGAGGTGTCGCGCGGTGTTGTGCGACCGGCTGTGTGCTGAGTGGGGCCTAGACCCGGAGCGTTACCGCTATGTCGATCGAAATCGAGTCTTCCGAGTGAGTCCTGCCGTGGCGTGTTCGCGGCGTGGCGTCGCGTAGGGTGGAGGGTGCTCGGGAGGGCGTCGGAGGAGGCTGCGCGCCGGAGGCTGCGGCCTTCAAGCACTTTCCGGGTTGGCTTCCTCTTCGGGGGGCCCGCGAGAAATCAGCCATGGGGAGGGCCCTGGAACCCCTGGGCTGCGGCGTGGGGCTGTGCAGGGGAACACCGAGCACATCTGACTGCTGTGTTTTCCTCTGCCAGCCAGCCCTCCCTTGGCGCTGCCAGTGTGTCGCCAGTCCCCCAGCCTTCCTGTGAGGCAACTCTTCCTCCTGGTCCAAGCACCAGTTACCCTAAAGTCTCTTGGTTGCTTCTCCTATCTGATCAGATCTAGTGTGGTGTCGTGTTTAGGTTTGCAACTTGTAGATAGAGAACCTCTGTGTGGACATAGAGAATTTGAATATTGGGTCCAAAGAATGATACTTAGCGAAGGCGGGGGCGATGAGAAGCCAGGTGGGCGGGGAGTGACTGATTGAAGAGGCTCTCTTGGACTCACCAGGACATCACTCACCGCCTTTTACTTTCTGAAATGAATGTATGCTTTGATTGAGGAAGGCAGACAATAGACAAAAACAGTAAGCAAAATATGAACAGTAGCAGATGGTCAGTGTGTAGAAAGATAAAACAAAGAGTGACAAACACTGTTGGAAGGTCTAACTTAAGTCAGGTCAGGAACGGCAAAGGATTTTTTACTTTGGGGACGGCCTAATAATAGCCTTAATGACCAATCTTTGAGCCTGGAATACCCTTCTATATGAGGAATAACTGCATGTTCATATGTTATTGTTACTATTAGTTTGTTGTTGTTTTGAGATGGTTTCTCTGTGTAGCCCTGGCTGTTCTGGAACTCACTCTGTAGACCAGGCTGGCCTTGAACTTAAGAGACCCACCTTTCTCGCTGTCTCTGCCTCCAGAATGCTGGTTTTCCTCTGCCAGCCACCCCTCCCTCGGCGCTGCTGGTGTGTCGCCAGTTTCCCAGCCTGCCTGTGAGGCAGCTATTCCTCCTGGTGTCTACCAGAGACTCAAGGTGGCTACCATCTCTGCTCTGCTTGTTGTCATTTTTTAATGGACCAAATTTTCCTTCAGCAATTTAGATGACTTAATTAATTAAAAAAATCTTTGGAGGCAGAGTTTCTCTGTGTCTTGGAACTCGCTCTGTCTGTAGACTAGGCTGGCCTCAGAGATCTACCTGCCTCTGCTTCCTGGATGCTGAGGATTAGGCAATATGCTACTATTGCCTAGCCAGATGACTTAAAAGTAAAAAAAAAAAAAAAAAAAAAAAAAAAATCAATGGCTATTATAGGCTTAAAGTATCTCAAACAAATGTCCACCTTGATTCTGTGATTTTTGGAAAGTTTCGTGGTTCCCCTTAGGCTCTGATGACTGAAGATCTCCAGACTAAATGACTTTTCTTTCTTTCAGTGTGATTCGTCTAATCATGCAGTACTTGAAGGAGAACAGTTTACATCGGGCATTGGCCACCTTACAGGAGGAAACCACTGTCTCTCTGAATACTGTGGATAGCATTGAAAGTTTTGTGGCTGATATTAATAGTGGCCACTGGGACACTGTTTTACAGGCTATCCAGTCTCTGAAATTGCCAGACAAAACCCTTATTGATCTCTATGAACAGGTAAGAACGAGAAGATGTTCTTGAAGTTTTTGGTTGGTCCCTTAATTAGGAAAGATCTGTCAGCCTTTCTTCAGGCACTTGAGGGATGTAAAATGTACATCGTCAAGACTCAGCAGTGCATTTTTTCCTACCTCTTTGGAAGATTCAAGATTTTCCCAAACTGAAATTATTTCTTGGTATGGTTTTGAGGATCAGCCCCAGGGAAATTAAAATTACTTTTAGGTGGGCATTAAATGAAGGATTCTAAAGCTGAGCATGGCGGTTTGATGCCAGGTGGTTTACATAATGAGTTCCAGACCATATATATATATATGTGTGTGTGTGTGTGTGTGTGTGTGTGTGTGTGTGTATGTATATGTATATATACATATACACATATACTATGGATATATAGTAAGTAAGACCCTGTCTTAAAAAAACAAAACAAAAAAACAAAAGAGAAAACTATTCTAATATTAAATCATACAATGTGATTCAGTTCAGGCACTGACCACCTGGAATTAACACACACCACTAAGTCTGACACAGACTTCTCTTACTTCAGATCCTGGCTCTATTGTGCTGGGCTATGCAGGGGCAGGGCAGATTTCCTTAATCCGTTGAAGTTCTTAAGTTCTTTTTCTTTCTTTCTTTTTTTTTTTTTTTTTGTTTGTTTTATTTTTGTCTTTGAGACAGGATTTCCCTCTGTAGCCCTGGCTATCCTGGAACTTGGTGTATAGATCCAGCTGGCCTCGAACTCAGATCCACCTGCCTCTGCCTCCCTCAGTGCTGGGGTTAAAGGCGTGCACCATGACACACACACACACACACACACACACCCACTTCATGCCACTTTAGCTTTTGGTCTACTATATTTGGTTGCTCACATGACATGCTTAAATTTGATAATCTACTAAAATGATCCATAGAACTCAAACAAACCTCTGTGTTGTGTGATTAGAATTTTATTATCAAGGACACAGATCAGAAGTAGCCAAAGGAAAAGACAGATCAAATCTGAGCGAGCCCAGAATGTAGAACTTTGGCTTTTTCCAAAAAAAGGAAAGGGGTGTGCCACCCACCTGGCAGATCCCCAGCCAGAGGCTTCTGTGGAGATTTTGTTACATAACCCAAATGATCAATATAATTTCCAGCCTTAGTCTTCATCCCCTACCCCTCCATTGGCTCTTTTCAATAGTGCTGCGGTTGTCTCAAAACCTTAACCTAATAGCATGGCTTTCTGGTAAGCAGTCCATGTTCCAAGGTATTATTGTAGCATAGATTTACACGTCTCTCAAGGGACTCCTGAGTAACATAATTTTGTTACTAGTAGAATTCTAAGGGTTTATAAGCTCCCAAACATGACCCTAGGACAGACATTGACTTATTATAAGATAACATAAAATAACATGCAGGTGTGATGATTCAAACCTTTAACCTCAGCACTTAGAGGGTGACCTGGTCTACATAGTAGGTGCCAGGCAGTCTAGGGCTGCATAGTAGTGAGACCCTAACTCAAAACAATCAAAACCAAGAAAAATAATAATAAAAAGAAAGTTAGAATTTGAAGGATGATTGGGTGGGAGGAGATTGCTAAACAGAATGTGCTGACAAATTGATTTTCTTTCTGTTGTCCAGGTTGTTTTGGAATTGATAGAGCTTCGTGAACTGGGTGCTGCCAGGTCACTTCTGAGACAGACTGACCCCATGATTATGTTAAAGCAAACACAACCAGAGCGATATATTCATCTGGAAAACCTGCTAGCCAGATCTTACTTTGACCCTCGGGAGGTATGTCCATGGTAGTTAAAAGATACCCTTTTTAATTGTGAAAATTAAGTAATGTGGCCTTGCAAAAAGAATGTTTATGGGGGTAGGAGAGATGGCTCAGTGGTTAAGAGCACTGACTCCTCTTCCAGAGGTCCTGAGTTCAATTCCCAACAACCACATGGTGGCTCACAACCATCTGTAATAGGATCCGATGCCCTCTTCTGGTGTGTCTGAAGACAGCTACAGTATACTCACATACATTAAATAAATACATTTTTTTTTTTAAAGAATGTTTAAACTTCTTTTTGTTTGCATATATGAGCTTGGGCAGGCATACAAGTATGGGGGTCAGAAGACAACCTACAGGAGTTGTTTCTTTTCTTTTACCGTGAGATTCAAGTGCATCCTCATGCTTGGTGATAAGTACCTTTTTCCCACAGAGCCATCTCATCTACCAAAATAAGCACCATTTAATAGACGCACATAAAGACATAGTCTCTTTTGCCTTCCACTGGAGAGCTGTCAGGATACAAGAGGAGAGGGTAATAGGAACTGGGCAATAGAAAGTTCGGTTTTTGAAGAATGTGATTCTTTGGCTGTGCAAGTATTTCTGAAAGTAGAAGCACACCTCTATCCCTGTGGCTTACCTGGGCTCTTCAGGGACAGCAGTGCAGATTGCCTGACACCAGCTGGCTCACATACTTCTGAAGTGCACGTGTGCGGAATTAGAAAGCTCTTCTGAAGTACTAATTTGCTTTAATTCCTCCCCTGTTTTTTTTTTTTTTTTTTTTTTCTTTTTTTTCTTTTTTTTCGGAGCTGGGGACTGAACCCAGGGCCTTGCGCTCGCTAGGCAAGCGCTCTACCGCTGAGCTAAATCCCCAACCCCAATTCCTCCCCTGTTTAACTGGGTATTTTGTCTTTGTTGTTTTCTTCTTTGAATGTCCTGTTTCCTTTGCCTTCATTTTTTTTTATGGTGTGCATGTTCATACGCATGTACATACATGTACGTGCCTGCCTGAGAAGACCAGGGGTGTGGAGTTCCCCTCTGAAGCTGGAGTTAGAGGCAGCTGTAAGTTGACTGATGAGGGTGCTGGGATCAGCCTTCTCTGGAAGAGCAGTGCGTGCTGTCAGCTGCTGAGCCACCTCTCAGCTTTGCTGCCCCCGCGTTGCTCTTCCGTGGACGTGAAGCCGCCTCCTTCCCCCCAGGCGTATCCAGATGGAAGCAGCAAAGAGAAAAGGAGAGCGGCGATTGCCCAGGCTTTGGCTGGGGAGGTCAGCGTGGTGCCGCCTTCCCGTCTCATGGCGTTGCTGGGACAGGTAATTCAATGTCTGAAGAGCTGAAAGTACCCGCATTCTGGTCCGGGTTCCGTGTAGAGGGCATATTTCTGAGCTGAGGAGCTTACACAGGCTGGGAGGAGAGCCTGCCTATAAAGCGACTGCTTCTCCCGAGACAGCAAACTAGGCACCCAGGACGTAAGCTCTAGCCTCCTTAGAATTACGTGGGCGCTGCTGGGAGCTTGGAGTACGACCGTGCTCCGTCATTTCCAGCTCTTCCATTACTTTCCGGTCTTGTCCAGCTGGGTCTGTAGCCTGGTTAGTAGGACAGACTGCTTCTTATGCGTGAGATCATAGATTTGTTCCCGTCCAAAACCAACAGTGAGGCATAATTTTATCTTCTGACATGGATAAAATACGTATTTATGGTGTTGCTGTGAGTACATGTGTGTGTGCACAAAGACCGCCGGCACCCGGGAGATGGAGGCAACTTAGGGAGGAAAGGATGTGTTTCATTTTGCACTCTAAGAAAGCCCAGGTAAGAGCTCAAAGCAGGAATGTGGAGGCAGGAATTGAAGCAGAAACCAGGTAATCTGCTGCTTATTGTCTTTCCCATGTCTTGCTCTTCTTGCTTTCTTATACCGCCTGGGACCGTCTGCCCAGAAGTGGTGCTGCCCACAGTGGGCTGGGCCCTTACATCAATTATTAATCAGGAAATGCCCTCAGCTCTGCCTGCAGGCCAGTCTTTGCAGATGATTGGTTTGTGTATTAAGTTGGCAAAAACGGACCGTCAGGAGTGCAAATGTGTTCAGGGTAGCATTCATTAGATAAGTTGACAAGTTGGAACCAGTACAAATGTTTACTAATATGTGTAAAGAGAAACTTCCAGCAACAGTTTATTTTACAATCATTAAAATGATACTTTTGCAATTCCTAATACATATGAGCCGGCATATTAAGGTATGTCATAATATGAAGTAAAGACAATGTAAATTTAGTATATATATAATTATTAATAGAGTAAAAAACATTGTGTGAGAGGAAATGACTAAGGTATTGTGTAAAATGTTGTTAGTGGCTGGCTTTGAGTATTGGAACTCTGGGAAATTTCTGCTTTCCACATTTTTGTTTATAATAGAGGGAAATAATAGCAATAACAACAATAATAGTGATAATAATGACATAATGGTGTGAGATAGTAGATTTTTCCTGTCAGAGTCTCCCATGAGAAGTCCATGCTCTTGCCCACAAACCATAGATTGTGTTTGGATGTTTAGAGATGGTGTGACCAGAAAGCTTATTAGTTTGCTCAGACCTCATTCTTTCAGGCGTGTTTTTGCCTAAGCTCTGCAAAGCATCTAAGCAGGTTGGTTCTCTACTTTTTCACAGGCACTGAAGTGGCAGCAGCACCAGGGATTGCTTCCTCCTGGTATGACCATAGATTTGTTTCGAGGCAAGGCAGCTGTCAAAGATGTGGAAGAAGAGAAGTTTCCCACACAGCTGAGCAGACATATTAAGGTAGGGTCCGACACCTCAGACATGTAACAGTTGGTGATCAGTTGAGTATCCATCATGTGTAGAGCCAGGCCCTGCCTGCCTCAGGGGCAGGGGTTCCAGGGAGGAGAGCTCTGACAGTGCTCGGCGTTCTCTTGGTACCCATTCCAGGTACTGCAGTAGCGTGGCAGTGTTACACATGAGATGTATACACAAGTAGATATGTATTTGACATCCAGCCCATAATCCTGTATTTAGAGAAATGGTCCACTCTGGTTAAATCTTGGACTATATGAACTGTCTCCCTACATGGCCTGTTAAACATTCATGCTCAGCCTGCTGCATCTCGGGCAAAGGGCCAGTCAGTGTTGTAAAGCTGGCTTGTGATGCTAAGGGAAATAATTGTATCTGCTGGCTTATTTAGTTACTGTGTGAGTTCATGCCAGGGATTAGACCTAGGACCTCAACACACCACTGAGCCACATCCCCACACCTTGATTTTGTTTGGATTTTTTTGGGAGAAGGCACAGTCAAGTATTTCCGTCCCAGACTTAGAGGTGTGCTTGCCAGCATAGCACCATTAGACGACGTCGTATTGTTTGAACCAGCTGAAGTATTTGTTCTGTACCTCATGAAAGTAAGAGTATTTTTGTCAGGTAGGTGTAGTGATACATGCTTGTAATCCCACACTCACAGGGTACTAAAGAAAGGATGGTGTCAAGTTTGAGGACAGTGTGGGCTGTATATTAAGTTAGGCCACATAGTGAACAAAGTGGTCTCCCCTAATTTCTTTGGAAATAATTGCATTAAAACAACATTTAGATGTGAGACTGGTCAGAGAAAGCATCCACCAGGGAAAGGTGTAGAAATGCCCTCCAGGGCTCCATAATACGGGTACCTGTAACTACAAACAATGTAGGCTTTCGAAAAGGGTTAAAAAATGGGGATTGCTTTAAGACGATTACATAAAAATGTATGTCCTCATTATTCCCTCGGAACAGTTTGGGCAGAAATCCCACGTGGAGTGCGCTCGGTTCTCTCCAGACGGTCAGTATCTGGTCACCGGCTCTGTTGACGGATTTATTGAGGTGTGGAACTTCACTACTGGGAAAATCAGGAAGGTAGAGTATTTTAAATGCATTCACTTTTTAAGGAAGAATTGCTCATTTTCCCTTAATTCTCTGTGTCTTATTTCTGAATTAGATGACCTAAAGATGGCCCTTTATGAAACAAACATGTATTTTATAATTTAAAAGCTCCTTTGAAGTTAAATTCTGAATTTTTATTAAGGGAAAACCTTTATTATCTATACTTTTCATTGACTTTTATAAAAATTGAAAACAGTTTTTGTAAGCTTTATATTGAATGAATAACATGTCTATCTAGAGTTGAGAAAAGTGTCCTGAGGTCTTAGAGTGTGAGACTCCTACTTTGTTCTTGAAGTAGTCGGAGTTCTTCCTTGGTTGTGGCATGATTACCCATTTCTTGGCTTTCCAGCAATGTTCTGTGTGAGCTGCATTTACTCATGTGTCTTCTTAGTAATGGTGCACAGATGACGCGTACATGCATGTAGTATTGTTATGCCCCGGCTCGCCTCCTCTGGTGAAATAATTGCTGAATGGCATTGAATTGGATGCAGTGAGTCAGGGGTCCCTTAAAATGGTTGCCAGTCTGAACTAATTACAGCACTAATGGTATTGTTATGAGTGAATTTTATGTACATTACAGCTTTCTGTTCCATGAAGCCTGAGTACCACACACTCATGCGTGTGTACATGTGAGTTAGTGTGTG